>NC_057826.1:67616598-67916598 GCF_910594005.1 Cervus elaphus
AAGAAGATGACAAGAGTGACCTCTCTCTTGTCTTATGATCACTGCCAGTTTGACATGACACTAATTAGACTGCTTTAATCTAAACCCAGTTAGTTCTGCATGCTTGCAGCAAAACCCTTGTAAACCCTAACGTGAATTGCCTTAGGCCTTTGTCTTCTTAAATCCGCCTCTCTCCCTCCACCCACCTCCCCATCTTTACATCCCCATATGTATACATATGAAGAATCAGATCTTTTATAATCCTATCCCATTAATCTTAACAAATAAGCCCACCAGTGTCCTCTTAATATTCCTCTTCAGTAAATGTCACCAATTTCAACTACGTAATGCCGTCTGGTATGACTCGCTGGACATGGTGGGGAGTTTCCTTTCATTGTAAAAACCTTGAAGGGAATAAAGGTCTGTAAAGGGCAAGAGAGATTTTTAAAGTACATGATGATGCTAGCACTGTGAAATATGTTTAAAGTGTGAATTGAATATACTTCTTATCTTAAAAGGGGAGGGTGGGTGGTGAAAAGAGAAAGAAACAAAGTGAAGATGCCTTCTGAACCAGCTGATTAAAAAAGGAATCAGTTAATTCACCGAGGTCATAGCAATATTGGGAGGAGCCTGGAAGAAGAATCAGTAAGTCAACTTTTACTTAAACACACGAGGGAACTCTGAGCATGCAGAGAAAGGAGAAGAAAAGGTGAATGAGTTAAGACCTAATTAAGAAACACTAACTTTAAATAATTATAATGATGCATAAACCTCTTCAATGAATACACTGATGTCAAACTGAACTATTATCGTATGAGGTATAATCTGGTAAGTGCAGGCATCCAGAGCTGGCGAAGCTGGGTGTGACCCCAACACAGGAAACTATAGCTGGACATGCATGTCAGCTTTCTAGAGTTCTTCTTGCCTTTTAGAGGACCAAGTTTGTATTTCCCCTAGGATGTAAATCCTCTAGGATGTAGCAACTGTTTTACAAGGACACACTAATTCCCTAAAAATGTGTGTGGGCAGAGATACATGGTAATGAGGTGATATTTTCATTCCTTTCTGTACTGTGTAAAATGTAAATGTGCACTTGAAGATGGAGTTAGGAAACGGTCTTCCTCCACTAACACCTGTGATGTTTTGGGTAGGGGTGACACCACCTGATGTCCTTGATGCAGCAGGCAATGGGGCCAGAAATCCTCCCCACAGCACTGACTGACCTAAACACTTCAGAGAGTCTCACATCTGTTTCCACATCGTATATACAGCAATTTCATAGTCATTTAATTTTCACTTAATACCATATACTGAATATCTACTCCATAGTAGGGCCTCATAAAGATTGTCTCATTTTATCTTGACCATAATCTTTCAGCAATTGTATTACTTTCCCATTTTACAGAGAATAAAATGGGGAATCAGGGAGTCTAAGTAGCTTGTGTAGGGTCAAACATCTTGTATGGACAGTGCTATGACCAAACCCATGTGGTCAGGCTCCAAAGCTACTTATTATGCAAATAAAGGAATATGTGAAAGAAGGTTGCATAATACAACAGGGAGTGACAGGAGGTGTGGTCGACTAAAGATACCATGGTCATCTGAAGAACAAATAAAATATGTGCATCAATTATATCTGCTCTCTGCAACCTGGACAATGTTCTGCTATCTTGATTTAGGGGTCTTGCAAACAGCCACTCTCCAGTAGCAAAGTTACAATGCATATAACACCAATGGGAAAAAATATGGATTTCATTTATTTTCTACCCTGCATCTCTACATGAATATCATGATCAGGAAAGAGACAATTGTGTAGAGGTCACTCAACACAGCCCTCTTAGGTCAGAATCTAAGTTGCCCTCGTATTGTTGTTATTATTTTGTTGTTAACAAACACCAGCAGTTCTTTGTTAATTTAAGGCAGCCACGTCTTTCTCTCTCTTGGTTTGTGTACAGATTCTCTTGGTTGAATAATGGAAAAGTCACTGCTAATGAATATTAAAAGCCTGTAATTTAGTCAAAAACAATGTTGTCCACACTTTTTTCCTGTGTAATTTCAGTTTTTGTTTTTTTTTTTCCTTAAATCAAGCATAAATGGTAGATAATGTTCCTCTGAATGGGGCCCTTAGGCTTTCTTAGCTGAGGCTTGTTTAGCTTGCCAAGTTTAAATATTTTCTGAACTGATCCCAGAACTGAGAAGCCTTCATCACAGCACAGCATTAAAAATGATGGATGTGATACATATTTAATACAATAAAATGGCCATTTATATGCCCATACTAGACACAGGGGAAATCCTCACAGGAAAGATTTCTAAAATCAAAAGGGGCCTATTCTCTAATCGATGTGAGGGGATTTACGCGGATAACTCCCATTAATGCTAATGGGTGTTATGAGCTTATATCCTCCATGCACCATTGGAAAGATACACTCAGTGCTACTCTGAAGGAAGCTGTTGAAATTTCATCTCACCGATGAAATTCCGTGAGAGTGTTCTGAGGGGATGAAAATTTGAGGAAGAGCTAAAACAGTAGTGAAGCCACAGGCATAGTTAGCTTCAAAGCTTTCACCCTGCTCAGAGGCACTGGGCTCAAGGGCAACTGCTACTGGGAGAAGCCTTTGAACCATGGGTCATGGCAAAGTGTGGTTGTAATATTCAGACTCACAAGCTGTATTTTATGATGCATTTAATTCTTAAGTGCAGTGCTTGGTTAGATGCTCAGGTAGGTTTGGGGAACTGAGTGATGCCGGACATAATTGTAACAAGTAAATGCTGCATCTCACGATAGCATTTGCTTCCTCTTACTCTGGGGAAGGGCTTTTCTTGTGGTTCAGCTGGTAAAGAATCTGCCTGCAATGTGGGAGACCTGGATTCTAACCCTGGGTTGGGAAGATCCTTACTCTAGGGAGAGAAGAACAGCTGACTCTATAGACCCGGCTACCCCTGCCCCTACCTCCGAGAAAAACAAAGACAGTTACTCTGATTTGCTTTACTAAGATGAGTTTCAGACCCTTATCTCTGAGGCTTATCTGCTAGGAGTTTTTAGTATGCATTATGTGACAAATTTGAGGAATGATGTCCTCTTGTCTGCATTGACTTCACCCCAGTGGATTAGTAAGAATGGTTATCAAGCAGTTGTAGCCATGTTCCACCTAGTTTGGTATATTTTATAGCTGCTTAAGTGACCCATTTATTATGGACACAACACCTTAAATTAACACTTCAATGCAGAGAAATTTGCAGTTACTCATGGATAGTGTTTCATATCTAAAACAGCTATCTTTCAGGAATTCCCTGGCAGTCCAGTGGTTAGGACTCTGCCTTTCACTGCCAAGGGCCGAGGTTTGATCCCTTGTCCGGGAACTACGATCCCACGAGATGCACAGATGGCCAAAAATATAAATAAATAAAAATAAAGCAGTTATCTCTCCCTGATTTTGCAGCAAAGAGAAATAGAAATACCAAGGGACTAGGTCAGAAGCCACTCAGAGAATGAGGAGAATGCCTCATTATATGATGAGCCAATTCTGTCCTGTTACTTCTGTGACTTCCTTGTGGCATCAGTCACTATTTTATGTTGTAACTATCTATGTGCTTTGTCTCAGAGGGACATAGCCACAAATTCTTGAGGTCAGGGTCCATTTCTGACTTACCTCCATGCCATCACAGTAGGTTCTCAATAAACACTGGCTGAAATGATGAGCAAGTCATCAATACCCATTTGTGGTCCACTGTACCCTTGCATCTCTCATTATCATTTCCATGCCCAATGCTCTATTCCTGTGGCATTCTTTCCAAATTTCATGTAAATTTCTTTGAAGGAAAAGGACAGAAGGAGTTCAGGAAGTACAAGGGTATCCTTGGAGCCTTTGAGAAGAAGGGTGGATGAACTGCCTGAGTCTACATTGGATTTTTGCTGGTTGGGCAGCTCTGTAGCACCTTCCTACCTCACTCGCCACGTGGGTTTGTTGTCTCCACTACACTCTTTTATGACGACGAAAGACCACACTGTCCATGTGTTAAAATGCCACCTAACAGCATTCTCTTCTATTGAATTTTTTAAATTACATTATTTTTTAAAGACGAACAGTTTTGAATCGCCTTGCAAACTTGATGTTTTAGAGGGGGATTGGGTTCCAATTGAAAAGAGAAATGGCTTCATCCCTTTTTTGTATATTTCTTTATTTAAAGTTCCAGGAGACTTCACTAAAATGACAATAGCTGAACTCAAGAAATGAAATCTAAAATAACACAGCTGACTGTAGAATACTTGAAATTCTGAAACTTAAGGAAAATGCTTAAGTCTTGTAAGTAACATAAACCAAGACAACTACATTTGGGACTAAATCACTTGAAAGCAGAAAACTGGTCATATACTGTTTCTGTTACAAAGTCTGGTATTGAACTGGAACCTGATGAAATGCCAGTGTTATTTTAATAACTGCAAAAATGACTGAGTGATTTAGTCAGTTACATAAGTAAAAGTGAGTCAGGCTAACTTCTAGGTACCATGTAGGCAAAATAACAGATTAATATTCTACATGACCAGTCTTTATCCCTTAGTCCTGGCATCATAAAGTCACATCATTTTCATTTATATACTTCTCATATAAAAAGTATAAAGCTCTTAAAATTTTGAGCAATGCCCTTTTAGTTTATTCAGCTCAGTCTCAGCCCAACTTGTATCCAACTCCGCAACAGCATGGATGCAGGCTCCTCTGTCCATAAGATTCTCCAGGCAAGAAAACTGGAGTGGGTTGCCATTTCCTCCTTCAGAGGATCTTTTCAACCCAGGGATCAAACCCTTATCTCCTACGTTATAGGCAGAAATTTTTTTTTTTCAAATTTTAAACTTATTTTGTATTGGAGTATAGCTGATTAAAAATGTTGTGGTAGTTTCAAGTGGACAGCAAAGGGACTCAGACATACATACATATGTCTGCTCTCCCTCAAATCCCCCTCCCATCCAGGTTGGCATGTAACATTGAGTAGAGTTCCATGTGCTGGGTCCTGTTAGCTATCCATTTTGAATATAACAGTATGTACATGACCTTCCCAAACGCCCTATCACTTCCCTTTGGCAACCATAAGTTCATTTTCTAAGTCTATGAGTCTCTTTGTTTTGTAAGTAAGTTCATTTGCATCATTTCATTTCAGATTCCACATATAAGGGGTGTCATAACCATGTTTCTCCTGCTGTGTCTGATTATTTGACTCAGTATGACACTCTACAGATCCATCCATTGACTGCAAATGGCATTATCTCATTCTTTTTCATGTCTGAGTAATATTCCATTTGTATGTACCACATCTTCTTTATCCAGTCCTCTATCAATGGACGTTTAGATTGCTTCCATGTCTTGGCTGTTGTAACCAGTGCTACAATGAACATTGGGGTACATGTATCCTTTTGGATCATATTTTCTCCAGATATGTGCCCAAGAGTGGGATTGTAGGGTCATATGGTAGCTCTATTTTTATTTTTTTAAGGAACCTCCATACCCTTCTCCACAGTGGCTGTACCAATTTATACTTCCACCAACACAGTAGGAGGTTCCCTTCTTTTCACACTGTCTCTAGCATTCGTTGTTTGTGGATTTTTTAATGATAGGCAGGCAGTCTTTTACCACCGAGACATCGTGGAAGCCCTGCCCTTTTAGTTTACTTACACTACTTTATTTCAGCAATTGAATAATTTTAAAGAATATCAAGTAATTGTACAGTTAATTAGGGTACAAAAAAAAAGTCAGTTTTACTTTTCACTCCTGAATACTTCTTTTCTACAAAAGTCCTCCATTGACCTCCACCACTATCCCCACTGGTGACTGTAAGTTTGGCCTGATAAATAGTTCAGTGGTGTGCAGTAGAGGCATGGCATTAAAATGAAAATTAAGCACTTTATTGACAAGAAGAATTAATTTCCCCACAAAAATAAAATCCATATGTACTTTCTGGCTGAGGAAAAATGATGTGCAGACAACACAGACTTATTGATTTGAACCAATTGAAGTTAAAGTCGAATATTTATTAGACCTTACAGTACTTAAATGCCCTAAATTCCACTTAGGACCACTAGCTGCTAGTGCTGCAGAATTCTAGAATTGCACCCTGCAGTTTGTACTAATTGGTGGGAAATGTAGGCCTGATGTCAAAGACACTATAATTGTCTGATGAAAATAATTTGCTTTTGACACCAGTATATGTTGCACCCCGTATATCACATCCTCCTTGCATAAGGAGGTGTTGTTTTATATAGCCTAGGTAATTATAATTGGCTTTAATGTATCTGAAATAACTATGTAGAAAAGACTGTTGTAGGAAAAACGAGGCTTACAGTGACCTAGTAGCCTTTATGACAAAATGGTTGCTGAAGGAATTGAAAAAAAAAAAAAAAGAAAGCCTAACGAAAAGCATAGGTTTATATTATGCAGGTTTTAAAATGTTAGAAAGCTACAATTTGGAGACGATCCTATTTTGACCATAATGTATTTTGTCATGTGAAGATTAAATGTAGGGACATTTCAGTTCAGTTCAGTCGCTCAGTCGTGTCCGACTCTTTGCAACCCCATGGACTGCAGCACACCAGGGACGTTTGCATTTCTCCAACTCACTGAGCTTCCACCTTAAGACTTACATTTTTTTTTTCACATCAGTAGACATCTTTTTAAACATTGTATTCACGTCTGTCTCTCTTGACAGCAAATACAATTTAATAAATAAAATCCCACATGATAAATATGTTAGATTTAAGGAGCAGCCTTGATAAAGTGTGGACGCTTTCAAAAATGATTTGTGAAAAACAAATAAATTTAACAGGGCTAATGTATGGCTCTAAATATATTATCGGTGATGCACAGAAGGATAATGGCCCAAAAGAGTATTTGCATAGGCTTTCACACTGCTTACATTACTGACGAAGAGGAAAACCTATCCTCCAGAAGTTGGACCCATTGCCTGTGTAGATCAGCATCTGACTGGAGAACGTGATGGCCTGTCACTAAATTTCAAATCAACAGCAGCCACCAATAATTGTTAGCAAGGGAGTATTTTTCACTTCACAAGCATCAAATCCTGTGGCACACTTTTATGATGTGCAACCTTCTGTCCCATTCCCCTCTTCCGCCCTTCCGCCAGGTTTTATGTCTCCTGACTCACTACTCTCCTCGTTGGCCAAACCCCACTCCCGTTACCTCTGAAGGTTAACACTTACCTGGACGTATTTGGAAAGAAGTGATGACCCAGAGGGAGTGGGTAGAGAGGGAGGTGGGAGGGGGGATCGGGATGGGGAATACATGTGAAACCATGGCTGATTCATGTCAATGTATGACAAAACCCACTACAATATTGTAAAGTAATTAGCCTCCAACTAATAAAAATAAATAAAAAAAAAAAAAGAAGTGATGGCCCCTCCTCATTTCTCTGCTCTTCAGATTTACAGCATTCATTATACTTTACACCTCAGGTGAACTTCATAGCCCCTCATTTCCCCATGCAGGATTGCGTAGTTAACATTTACTTTATGTTAAAATAAGGCAAGCATTATGCTAGTGTTTTATGTGTGTTATTTCATTGAATCCTCACAATTCTGTCAAGTAGTTATTACTAATCATCTCCATTTTACAGATGAGAAAACTAAGTTTTGGTTTCAATACTTGTGCTCATAATTTAGAAACACTGCTTATTGTCTGCAAAATTGATGCATGTATGCCACATTCACATTTTTTCAGATTTTTTTATGTTTAGCAAGAATGAATATCATATAGCTTCTACCACATAAGCTACAATTATGAGCTTTTGATAATGGCAACAAAAATATATAATATTTAGTAACTTCAAATTTCATAATTTTATCTATTATTGGATATGACAGTAATTACACTGGGAAATGGGTATGTCACTGCTGTAATGAAATTCTAGCAAATCTTCTACCAAGATGCTGTAATAAATCTTGAATTAAGTAAAAATTTACAAAAAGATATACTTATAGTGATGAAAATAGGGTACAACAAAAGGTAATACTCCTTAGAAATACCCTGCAAACTATGAAGTGGTTTCCTTTTGTCAGTTATATATATAATATTTAAAAATTCCCAACTTTTTTGTGTATATCCCCAAACACAGTCATTGTTCTTATTTATTAAAGTGTGTGTGTGTTAAATTTGAAAAATACTATGAAAAGGATTTATTGATCCTATGATTGCTTTTAAAGTATTCATTTCTCTGTTTAGCAATAGTACAGTTTTTAAACAAAAAATTGAAAAGTAACTTTTAACATAGAATTAGAGTAGAATTAAAAAAATTGAAGGGAATAATTACTAGAAGTCTCTCTAAATACATTACATCAGAGCCAGCCTGCAGAGCATCCAGTTGTTTTCACTGTGAAATTATGTTTATTAAAGGAAGCACATTGAATTTTTATGGGACATTTGTATTAGCAAAAACATTCTATTAATAGTGCACCGTGTTTTACTAGGGACCCACTTTGTATCAGACACTGAATGGATATGGTATACAGATGATAGAGATGGATGCTTATTTCACATGCACTATGCTAGGTTATTCATTAATACATATTTATTGAGATGAATCTGGTTCTAGGCTGCAGGTAGGATAGAGAAATGAATAGAACAGACAGGAGCTAAATAAGAGTAAGTCCTATCTTTAGCCTCTGTTTTCCAGATGAGAAAATTGAGCCTCAGAAGTATTTAAGAAACTTATCCAGTATCATAAGGCAAGGAAGTAATGAAGCCAAGATTTAACTTCTACATTTATTAATTTAGAAAATTTTGTTCTTTCCCACCCACCATCCACCACAACAGGCTGCCACACTGTATTCAATTTGGACGTTACTATCGTAGTCATGGAGGACTTTTCACACTGTTTGGGGAAGAAAAACTCAACATTAGTACTTGCTTAAACTCCTGATGTAAAATCTAGTAAAATAAACTAGGCGGTTATCAAAGAGGACTGTGTTAGTCATTAAATCAAAGATTAAAATCTGAAAAAAAATATATATATGCTGCCAGGTGCTGAAATTTAGAACCACCATTCCTTCATGATGAAGTACTCCAGTACTTTGGCCACCTATAAGAAGACTTGACTCACTGGAAAAGACCCTGATGCTGGGAAAGGTTGAGGGCAGGAGGAGAAGGGGACGACAGAGGATGAGATGGTTGGATGGTATCACTGACTCAATGGACATGGGTTTGGGTGGACTCCAGGAGTTGGTGATGGACAGGGAGGCCGGGTGTGCTGTGGTTCATGGGGTCACAAAGAGTCAGACACAACTAAGCGACTGAACTAAACTGAACTTTTAGTGTAGCTTACCTTCATAGATTTTCATGGAAGGCTGCCATTGTGGGGTAAGAATGTGAATAAGAATAGAAACCTTCAAACCATAGTTCTGACATTAACTCGCTATTTTAATTTTTCAACTAAATTTAATGGGTGCTTATTAAACATCAGACACTGAAATAAGTGCTGGAGATATAATGGTGAGAAAAAAATAATGTTCCTGACTTTATGTCGCATATAGTCTAATCAGAGCAATAAACATTACGCATAGAGTTGAAAAATGAGTATTGTGAAGAATAAGAACACAATGTTTTAAAGAAAAATTAACAAGGGAATCATTCGGGAAAACCAAATTTAGACCAAAGCTTTGGGGGAATGCTGCCTGAAAGAAGTAGATGTTAAGTTAAATCCTAAGGGACTAGTAGGAATGGCACAAGTGAGGAATGGCAGGAAGATTCTTCTAGAAGACACACACAAAGACGCCAAGGATTCAGGAATGGGAAATAGATAAGCATGTCTTGGAACAGAAATAAGGCCGTTGTGACCTTATGAGTCAAAAATGAATGAGTTTGGGAGTTGGGTGGGAGGCATGACCCTGCAGAGCTAGACAAAAGCAAATCATGAAGGCTTTGTTGACAGTGACGTAGAGCAGGTTTTGTGAAGCCATTCAGTTTCTATCATCAGTAAAGTGAGGAAGTGAGGTTGGATGGTATATGAAACCCCTTCCAGCCACTACATTCCAAAAGGCTACATTATCCAACCAAGTTCAACTCTATGTGATCAACCATGATATATATAGTCCTGCGTGGGGGACACAAAGATGCATATTGCAGAGTGATAACCCATGCAGTTTATTTCCAAGGTGCTTGAAATCTAATAAGGAAAAAAAGAGATGAGAAAAGGTAGTTATAATGCAAAGTAAAAAAAAAAAAATGTGGTATTCCAGAGAAATGCATATTTCATGAGAGCTTAGTGAAGGGAGTACTCATTATTTAAATCATATTCCTGAAAAAAAACTTGTGGAGAAGAATTGCATTTTAGGATTTCTTACGATTAGCATAGCTTGACCAAGAAGCACTCTATGAAGTTCTCTTTCAAGAACATCAGTTTTTCTTTTTCTTTCTGTGCCGGGTCTTCATTGCCACGAGTGGGCTTTCTCTAATTTCCACAAGCAGATGAAAGTGAGTCTCTCAGTCTTGTCCAACTCTTTGTGACCCCGTGGACTATACAGTCCATGGAATTCTCCAGGCCAGAATACTGGAGTAGGTAGCCTTTCCCTTCTCCAAGGGATCTTCCCAACCCAGAGGTCGAACCCAGTTCTCCCGCGTTGCAGGCAGACTCTTTACCAGCTGAGCCACCGGGGAAGCCCACAAAAGGGGCCACACTCAGCTTGTGGTATGTGGGCTTCTCATTCAGGGGCTTCTCGTTGCAGAGCATGGGCTCTAGGGTGTGTGGGCTTTCGTCCTTGTAGCACGCAGGCTCGGTAGTTGTGACACATGGGTTTAGTCGCCCTGTGGTGTATGGAATCTTCCTGGAGCAGGGATTGAACCCATGTCCCCTGCATTGGCAGACGGATTCTTAACCACTGAACCACCAAGGAAATCCCATCAGTTTGTCTTTATACTTAGCCTGCTACTACAATCATTTGAGTTTAATCATTGCCATCAGAAGCCCCTTGTTAAAGTATAAATATAAGGCATGTGTTCAATAAACATTAACATAAAAAAATTGGTTTCAATTTGTGAGTCAAAGCATTTGGAATTATTGTTGAATACTGTTTTAAAAAGGCAACTGAGGCCTTATGCAAACTGGGCAGAAAGAACGGTAAGAACAATTCTCATGTTTCAATACCTAGGGATGGAGAGCACCATGTATCTGCTGTCTGTGCTTCTACTCACTATTGAGTTTGGCAAGTGGCATTGTAATCCTTGGATACATGAACCTGTAGACTCATGGTTAAATTCTGCACAGGTTTTTTTGTTTTGTTTTTTACTTGCACAGTTAAATTCTGCAAAAAAGTTCTTGAAAGAATAAAATGCTGGGTGGATTTGCACTCTTAGGGTGCTAGCGGAAAACCCAGATCTCCACTAGATGTCATGATGTCTCAGGCAGCCAGAGTCCTGTGAACTTGGGCTGTGTGAAGTTGAGAAGGATGAAGAAATGGTGTGTAGAAAACTTCAAAATCATGCTTTGCCTTCTGTATTGCCATCTGCCAAAGCTGTACACATAGAATAACAGTCTGTGATGCTTACAATGAAGCTGAAATAAGGATTCCTGGTAGGACCACCTTTATAGACCGTTTCATTCTGATTCCATTTCTGCACCCCATGTACAAAGATCCTAAAGCAACCAGTGGGGTAAGCAAGCCTGAGGAAAAAGGGCCAAAGTGAGTGATGCCGGGAGGCCTAGAGCAATGTTTCCGGAATTTCATCACTTCAGTGAGAGATGAGCTGTCCTAGGAATAACTGATGTCTTCTGACACCTTTCCCCTGTTGTACATGTTAATTTTGTGTGTGATATTGTTTTGCACAAAATAATTACATTTGATTGATAACTTCCATGCCACATTTCAATTTAATTGGAAACAGCCCAATATTCTGTTTTAAAAAAGGAAAAAGCATGCAGAATATGTACAAGAGGAAAATATTCTCTTTTTCTCTTTGTAGTTTTCAGCCAAATTAACATGATTATAAAAGAACCTTGTTCTTCTTGTAAAAATACTATATCCTTAAACAGATAAATATTTTTTAATCAAATAGTAACTTACTACAGACTTTAGGAAGAATGACTTTCTATGCAGCTCATATTCAAGATAAAATTATATTTTCTAACATAATATTAAACATAATTATGAATTTTTATAAACAAAATATTCATGGTGAAATAAATCTTCATAATATGCAATATTAGTAAAGATAGAAAAAAGGTTGAAAAAATAAAGTTGCTTGTGCTTTTAGAGCAATTTGAAAGTCTTTTATTTTGAAAAATAATATGTCTTCACTCACAATTACCCTAAACTGCTCAAGTAGTTTTGGTGAAAAATAATAATACAAGAGCATAAACAGCCTCATGATTATATTCCTAAGGTCATATTAAAATAAATTATTTCCTGTTTTATTACAAATACAATTAATAATATTACACATATTATGACAATTTCCCTGAAACATACAGAAGCTTCACTTCCTGAAAAATTATTATGCAAATAGTTGAAATATTGAAATGAACCTAAGAACTGATACTCTAACAGCTAAGTCCTGTTATAATTCATCGACAATGAGTAATCTATATGAGACAAAGTAAAAGCAGCTGCAGAAGAAAACTTAATACAAAAATTACGCCTACAGAGCATTTAAATGTAGAGGCTGAATAAATTATCTTTACATTTAAAAGTTCATATATTTCAAAGAAATGATGAAAAGTTTGAAAAATCTGAGAAAATTTAACAAAAAGCAATAGAATTCTAAATGTGATCAAAACTACAGGAGAACTCTATTAAATGTATAACCTTGTTGCACACAAATTACTCTTTTCAGAACCTGTTCTTTTATTGGATTGCTCTGCCATTTTATGGAATACATTTTAATGTTGTACAAAGAAAATGAATTTCACGGATTTGATTTAACAGTTCAGCTTCTCCATGTTACAATCTTGTGTTACGATGGAAGTCGCTCTTTTATTCAGTGATCTACACCACTACGGGTTTGACAAAGTTTCAGTGTGTGTGTGTGTGTGTGTGTGTGGTACAACTTAGGGTACAAACCATGTATTATTCAAAGAGAGTCTATCATTTTATCAGGAATGTTCAGCACAGGCTCCCTAAAACAGCATCTGATCAATAAAACTTGGATTCAGCAAATCATTTGACCTATACCACTCTGACAAATGACTAGATTAGGGAGTGTTCCAGGGCTTGTGGAATATTACAGACTGGACCAGAGAGCTGATTTGTGGAAACCATCTTCTACTTCTTAAATTATCTTCATTGATTTTGATTCTTTTGAAATTTGGTTTATCTTGAAGCAAACTTAATTGTGGGGTATAGACTATTTCTGGGAAGGAGCCTCTTAAATAGTAAAAACAAAATGGTGACATAAATACATTGACAGGAACAGACATTATGTCTATATTTTAGAAATTCAACACTTTATGACTATAGTGGCTATTCTTGTTATTGTTTTAGAGGAAGGCATGATCATGTAAGGCCACTGAATTCAGAAGAGAGTACATGATTTGCTGTACCCCTGCAATCTTGGGGCAAGTTTGCATTAGCAGAATGTAGTCTACATATAGCAGATTTCAGTTCTGAATAATCTGTTTTTCTGTAGTTCTCTTTTTATCTTGGGATTCTGTTGGAAAGAAGACCAAAATCAAGAATTAATTGGAAAAAATAGGGCAAAGGTAACAGAAAATTTGTCTATGCCTATTTGCAATTCAACCTCCTCTCTGGAATTCACCTTTTTAAATTATACTGTTTTTCTATCTCAACCATATCCATAATCATGTCTATATTCAGCTGTGTCATCCTCCAGGAACAATTAAATGTACCAAACAAATAGACAAAGAAAAGTACCTTACTGAATGCTGAATTTAGTGAACCAGAAGAGATTCTACAGACCATCAAATCTAAAATCTTCATTTCACCCACGAGGAAACCAAGACTCAGAAATTATTAGTGAACTCACACAAAGTCACTGAACTAGCTAATAACAAAATCAAGATCAAATCTAAGCTCCCCAAATTTCCAAACCTTCCACCGTGTTACCTTCCATTTTGGAAAGTTAACAGGAAGACATATCTGCATGACAATGAAACTAGAGGATTACTTCAAAGACATAATTTGATTTACAATATGGATCCAACTAGAGTTTACAAAACTAATATTTTTTAAAAGAAATGCTTTTGTTAGTACAAAAACTTTGGATAGCAATTACCTTCTGTATCAACCAGGGATACTTTTGACCATATCAACCTCATCAGTGCAGACTAGGCAGTTGACAGAAAAAAAAAAATTTTTTTCCTAATTACACAGAAAATATAAAGCAAAACTGAAACCAAATCATCATAGGCTGGTAGAGGGAAAATATGAAAAATGGTTACCCTAGTTAATTAAACCTGACTATAAGTAGAAACTTAATAAAAAGCAAAGATTTAAGAAAATCCTACCTGTAGAGTCATGAGCAGCAACCATTTAAGGTATATCAGGAGAAAGGGAATACAACTTCCTTTAAGTCTAATTATTAGTGATGATAGTAAAGAAGTCTTTAATCATAAGTGGATATCTTTAAACAGAAAATATATTTGACATGTAGGAAGTTTTCAAAAAGCAGGGAAAATGAAATTTTTTAAATTAAGTATTCACTCAAGACATCTTTAAGGGTAATCATCTAATTATTTGATGTTCAAATTAATTACACTTGGCTTCTGGGAGAAGTAAGGGTGATTAAAATTTTGGATGTTATCAGGTTAACAAGTAAGTAGGAGATTAGTTTAAATGTGATCCTACTTATGTCTGTAGTTATACTAAGTAACATTGCTGTTGGTAAACAGAGATTGAGTCAAGTCTTTATCTGACAGCAGCACATATCATAGAATTTTAGTTTGATTATTTTTACTCATGCAACTGTAATGAAACCTGTAATGGAAACTGTAATGGAAAAAATATGTAAGTTATTTCCAATATGAAGGAGGCAGTTTTTGAAGATTTTTGAAGAAGAAAAAGAAATTGAGAATGTATTTCTAATCCATGCATTTGAAAGCTGCTACTATAGTATTCTGGATTGCCTTATAATTAATTCTCTCCCTTTCTTATTATTCTGAGGCTAGTCATTTGGAGAAAATATGTAGAACTCCTTGTCTGGCCTTTCTGAATCTATTTTTCACAGTTGCAAAGTACTGGTCAAACAAATTAAATTACTGTAGCAGTATGTAACTAATTTTATGTAAATTAAGGTGTTAATGTTCTGAATCACATTCCTGAAAATGGTCTGTTTTCTCTTGCAGCTTTTCTTCATTAATGATGCTATGGATAGTCAAATCGAAAAATTAATTCCTACAAGACTAACTGTATAAATTATCACCCTATGACCCCTCATAGAATTAGATCTAAATATAGTTTTACGGTCAGCTCAGTCTATGCTTGTCAGTAGACCAACCAAATAAATCAACATTTTAAACTTAATGCAACTAGGGGTGAGATGATGTGAAATACATTCCCTCTTGTTTATATAGAGAAGGATCTCTTAGAGCTAATGGTCAAACTGTGTGATGTGGAGTGCGTGCCAAGCCAGGACATCTATGGGCAATTTTTCAACTCCCAATAAAATCTACCACCATACTCCTGAATCCTTGTTCGAACTACACGTCTCTATCTCAGAATGACCTATATGAAATCATGGAATAGCAATTGAATAAAATATTTGTAATTAGAAATATCTAAGAGAAGTTGAAGTTGTAAGAGTAAGTTTATCATCTATTGAAATACTTTCCAAAGCATGTAAAGAAAATCAAGGGGTTTTCTAATTACTTGGCACGCTCATATAATTCATTGATTGAATTAAAACTGTTTAGTAGAGGCACACACTTAAATTATTTATCTGTTGAGTTTTTATCTAGGATAATAAATATTTCTCCACTTCATGAAGTACAGCACAGAGTTCCGGAAAAGTAATCAGATCATAAGTATTGATTCTGTCATAAATGGCAGTTTGAATTTTATAAGAAATGGTTTTTCCCAATAAGTTACCATAGTTGGGTCAAAAGTATTGCCTTCCCAGGTACCAAAAGATATTTTTTTAATTTAGAAAAGATAGAATATGTTCTGTCTATTTGCAAAATGTTTCCTAACAACATTTTTGTCATTCTTTCTAGAATTTCCAACAGATAAATGATCTGTTGTTAACCCAAGCCAACCTAAATACGCATTCAGATAGGATGAAAAACACTGTCTCTTACTTTCCATTCTTATTCTGACCCTTAAACCCATTTCTAAACTTACAGATGTAGTAAGTGGAATAGCAAACAGCATAATACCAAGTTTAAAGAAAATTCTCAAAACAAAATACTGAGACTTCTTTAGTCAGTTATATATGATGAGTTCCAAACTGTGACCCCACTCAGGCATCAACATCAAAAGTATACTTCTTATCACTAGCAAACAGATAGTCATATTATGTAACCAGATAGATCAAATGTAGCAGGAAAGTTAGGATGAATTGGGGGATAAATAAAGTGATATCTACAAACCAGGCTGATCTGGTAATTAAATGTTTAATAGTCTGCAGCCTCAGGTCCTGCCAGCCTCCTGAGCTCAGGATAGCCCTAACTTGAGGAAATGGGTAAAGGGAACCACCAGCCCAATTTTGTTGAGAATTCATGGAGTAATACTCTTGAGAGCAGAAAGCATGGGCCGTCAGAGTTAAAATAGGAGCTGCATAAAATCAAGGTTGTATTATTATTTTTCAGCTAAGTAATTCATGCCTCTTTAATAACCTATGAGTATCACTGTGTGTTATTCCACTCACTTAATAATTTAAAATTAATTAACATCCTCCCAATGAAATAAATCATAATGAATTCTCCAACTTCTTATTGCTTTATTACCAAATTCCTAGAATTTTTTCTAAGCCAGCTGCACTGGGGCTGGAGGGACATCAGAGGAACTACCCGTGGAGCTACACAGAGAGGCAGCCAGCTCCTGAACCACAAAGCAGACCTCTGTTCTAACTATAAATCTCCAAGTACTTTTCAGGCATTAAGTATAATACCCTCTGAGACAGGCTGGTTGAGGACTTTTTTTCCTTTAAATATATTTAGTTGTTATAAATTCAATGATGCCACTTCAGCACTCAGTATTAATAATACCTTGTATTTCCATCACACCTTTTTGTTCCTACTGTGTTCAAAATATTTTCATTCAACCTCTGACCTCTGGAAAGTGGGTATGATTCTATGTCTTTACAAACCCCACATCACTTGGCATAGTGCCTTGGTTAAAAACACCTTTCTCTAGTGAAAAAGACACTGGACATCAAGAAGACTGAATCAAATCTTGGCCCCAAGCCATTTTGGTGTTAACTCTGGACAAATCCTTTCACTTCCATGAGCCAGTTTACTCATTTTACTGCTCTGAGAAATTAATTTTTTAAAAAAGGAAAGCACTTTGTGTATTCAAAAATTATTATGACAGAAATATGCCAGTCATGTGCTAGGTGCTAGAGATACATCAGAAACAAGTGTTGGCTCCTCCTTCCAAGGAACTCATGATCCACCTGAGCGAATAGATATTATGCAAGTAATAACATGCACAATGATGGTTATGAAAGACCAGACCATATAAACCCCATCTATGTGGTCAGAGAAAAGGCTCACCAAGGTGAAAATAAGCTTATAGAAACTACTCAAATACATGAGAATAAATACATGATAATGCTGGTTTACTTTTTCTAACACCAAGCAGAAATGTACTGCAAAACTAAGAGGAAAACACAGAAATTTTAATTATTTGCCTGGTATTTTGCCCAGTAGTTTACAGTTCCTGGACAGTTGATAAACTAGTGGGTAGAAATAAAGAGAATGATATCTGTTCCTAACGTAGTTCATGGGTGACATTTACTTTCAAAGCAGAAGGCTGATCAGATTATATCGGTGCATTCTTATAATATTCAGGATCAGTGTCCTCGGACTGCCTTTGTAGTAAACAAGACTCTCATCTAATAAGGTCTACTTAGTACGTGGAGAAGGAAATGGCAACCCACTCCAGTGTTCCTGCCTGGAGAATCCCAGGGACGGCGGAGCCTGTTGGGCTCCCGTCTATGGGGTCGCACAGAGTCGGACACGACCGAAGCGACTTAGCAGCAGCAGTACATGTAAAGTAAGCACTTTTTTTAAGCGGAGTCCTAACTCATCCTGAAAATTTCATTTTAATACACTTCGTTGTAGCAAAGTCAAAATGTTAATTGAACAAAAAAATTACAGAAGCTTAATACAAGAGTCAAAGCTATGGCTTTTCTTGTAGCCAGGTATGGATGTGAGAGTTGGAACATAAAGAAGCCTGAGCGTTGAAGAACTGATGCTTTTGAACTGGGATGTTGGAGAAGATTCTGAGTCCTTTGGACTGCAAGGAGATCCAACCAGTCCGTCCTAAAGGAAATCAGTCCTAAATATTCATTGGAAGGACAGATGCTGTAGCTGAAACTCCAGTACTTTGGCCACCTAATGTGAAGAACTGACTCATTAGAAAAGCCCCTGATGCTGGGGAAGATTGAAAGCAGGAGGATAAGGGGACAACAGGTGATGAGATAGTTGGATGGCATTGCTAACTCGATGGACATGGGCTTGAGCAAGCTCCAGGAATTGGTAATGGACAGGGAAGCCTGGTGTGCTGCAGTCCATGGAGTTTCAAAGGGTCAGACATGACTGAGTAACTGAACTGATCTGAATACAAGAGTTGAGATGGAAAAGAGAAAATCAATGGTCACCAAGCTCCTCCTATGTTCCAGGACTGTGTGGATGTATTTTCACATATATTCCCTGGCTTAATCCTGTTAAAAATGTGATTTTCTCATCCAGGTGATCAAGATTAACATCAACATTGATAAGTCATGAGGCTAATAAGCACCTTTGATACGATGTGATAAAAATGGCAATTTCCCTCTGTTGCCTTCCTCCTAAAGAACCATAATTATGAGAAAAATATCAGGCAAATTTCAGTAGAGGAGCATCCTACAAAAATATCTAACCAGTACGCCTCAACCCTTCCAAGGTCAACAAAAACAAAGTCAGAGAAACTGTCACAAAAGGAACCCAGGAGACATGATTACCACATGTAATGTGGTATACTGGATGGAATCCTGAAACAGAAAATGGACATTAGATTAAACCTAAAGAAGTCTGAATAAAACATGGATTTTAGTTAATAATAATTATCAGTACTGGTTCATTAATTGTAATACATGCACCATACTAATGTTAAGATGTTCATAGTAGGGGAGATTAGGTTTAGAATATATGGGAACTCTCTATACTATCTTTGTAATTTCTCTGTAAATCTGAAACTGTTCAAAAAAATAAAGTTTATTCTTTAAAAAAAACAAAACAAAACAAAACTCCGTAGCTTTTATTAAAAGCATTTTACAAATGAGGAAAATTTAAGTAATTCCTCTAATGAAACCTAGCCAGTAAGCCTATTAACCTGAACATACATCTGCCTAAATCCAAATCTCATGCTCCGACCAAAGGACCATGCTGAAATGGTACAGCTCTCCAGGGAATCTGATTCTAGATCAAGGAAGTGCCATTTACAACTCTTTACATTGTGTTTTACTATTTTCAGTTTTCTAGCACTAAGAAATACATAGGAATATTAGAAAAATAATCCCTATAGCTGGTTAGCTAAACACCATGTATCTCTATTCAAGAGTTGACTGGCCATTTCCTTGAAATAAAGTCTTTGATAATAAATCTTGTGTTTTGAGCCGATATTTAAACCATACCCACCCATTGGTTCCCTGGTGGTTCCCTGGTTGATAAAGAGTCTGCCTGCAATGCAGGGGATCTGGGTTCGATCCCTGGGTCAGGAGGATCCCCTGGAGAAGGAAATGGCAACCCCCTCCAGTATTCTTGCCTAGGAAATCCCATGGACCGAGGAGCCTGGTGGGCTACAGTCCACGGGGTCACAAGAGTCAGACATGACTTAGTGATTAAACCCATCTACTTACCACACATCCCTGCACAGAATGCTCATGTACACACTCACACAGAAGAAATACCTAGCTAAACACATAATTTTAGTGAAAGTGATAGTTACTCAGTTGTGTCCGACTCTTTGTGACCCCATGGATTGCAACCCACCAGGCTCCCCTCCATGGAGTCTCCAGGCAAGAATACTGGAGAAGATAGCCATTCCCTTCTCCAGAGGATCTTCCACATCCAGGGAATGAACCCTGGTCATCTGCACTGCAGGCAGATTACTGTCTGAGCAACCAGGGAAGCTTAAACACATGACTTTAAACTATTATTAATACTAGGAAATATTTTTCCCCAGTTAACAGCAAACCAGAGGGAGTCACTCATTCATCTAGTCCTCCTTACTTTATAATTTCTGTATCGTCAAATAATAGGTAAATTCCTTATTTTCTCATTGTTTAGATAAGAAGTGTTAAAATTAATCAAAGGTCACCATATGCATACACCATTCATTCATTCATTCGTTTCCAAAAGAACCTAAATATCATGCAACGTTTTCAAATAAACTTAGGTGATTCAGATAGTGTTACAACCCAAGATTATGCTATAGATGATCTAACAGATCAGAAGAAACATTTCAGCAAAGAAGATAGCATGAAAATAGCCCAGAAACATAAAAGTGAAGGATCTGTGCCAGAATCAGCAACCGGTCAGTAGAGTATTTAAATTTTCAGATATTTGGAACTCTTTGAAAACAAAGGTCAGTCCAGAAATTTTTGTAACTTAGATATCTCTGCTTCTTTAAGGCAGACAATATGCCACATATTTTAAACGAATATGTATTTGTTTACTTAATAATTCTAAATCTCAGAACAAATTTACCTTCTTCATGAAAATGCCTACTAATTTGGGAAAACCAGTTGCAAAATATATAAGTACTATCAGTGAAACTGAGTTTGGTAAAAATGCGGTTAAGTGTTTATGCCCATGTTTGAGTAAGTCTAGGGAATTGGTAATTTTATCAACATTTTATTTTTTAATTATGATGATGAATAATGAATTGTCAACTCTGGAAACTTTAATGTAGCTAAAGGGCCATCAATATTGCTGGATGCAAAGTTAAACCAACTTTTACAGATGAGAGATGCCTTTAAAATGGCTGTGATGAAATGTATTCCACCAGATGAATTTCTGTGATATGATTGCAAAATGAACCTCTCACTTTCTCTCTTTTTTTTTTAAACAGGCAAGGGAAGGGGCAGTAAGTCTGAGATTTACACCTGATTTGTGTTATAGTAATCTTTGAAATTAAGAAGTGTATCCTTGCATTTCATTAAATTCTGGCTAATGAGATAACTGTCTTCCCAAGGAGGGAATGATAAAGTACTCAGGCCATAAAGCATAAATTAATACTGCAAGGTTAAACACTGGAACTAACTCATGTTTCAACAAAAGCCCCTACCAGCAGTTAAATTAACTGACATAAATACCATAAAATCTGTCTTTATTTTAGTTTCAGATGATGCTTCTTTTTACACCCCTGCTTTCAGTTTGTATAACTCATTTTTGCACATTATTGCATGCACCATTTGCCATTTAAAGAATCAGCTACAACTGGGAAAAGATTTAAGGAATCAAGTACTCAGCGAGGAAAAAGACACTGGTGGGTCTGGGGAATATCATATTGAAGATTGTGAGTGCCATTGAAAAATACTACAATAGACAACAGTGGTTCAAAGAAACAGTTAATTATGAGACAACCAGCCCAAAGAAATCTACTTTTTAAGGTTTTGATAGACATTTTGAAAAAAAATGCTAAAGAAAACCTGTGGTGATAATAGGTTTGATATATATTCTGGCAAAAATTATATCACATTAATGAGGTGGCTTAAAGGGCTCATGCATTTTGTAGGAGGCATTTCAATGTATTAGTATAATTAGCAGTGATGAGAAAACTGTTTGGAACTGAATTACCTCTCACGAGTTCATTTGAGCTATATGAAATTACACCATGCAAGAAGGAAAATTATGGAGCCATCCAGAGAGAGTTCATGCCTGATTTGATCATAGCCACTAATTGGATGATCATTTTCGTAAAGCTTTTCAAATGGTTGACAGTTTCTGCCTCTCATTTTTTTTTAATGGACGAGCTCTTTATTTCTTGTACTAAGCAACCAAACATAGGTTTGTTAGAGGTTTGGGTATTTCTACAGGGACCTTACAGGTGTAATTGTCACAATCTGAGCAACCTTTGTCCCTTAATTAGCTGCTTTTGGGGAACCCCTAATGAGAGTTGCTGTTCTTGTTAACAATCTTAGGGAGTACCTGATGAGTGAATCTCTCCAGGCCTGATGTATGTCAGCAGCCACCATATGACAGCAATTTAATGAAGTTAAAATCTGACCCAATTGGGATGAAGAGAGGAGCATTAGTGTTATACTGCTTTTGATTTCTATGTGTGTGTGTGTTTAGTATAAGTGGGTGCTCTGGTGAAGGACAACAAAAACCTGAGGGGTAGAGGGTCGAAAAAGAAAGCTTTATTAATGAATATGCTTTATGAACTCTATTTACAAGGCAGTTGATAATATCAGAGGAAAACTGAAATCATGGGATTAGTTTTCTTTGAATAAATTGCTTTATGTGAAATAGATAATATAGCAAGTTCTTACAGTTTGGGAGATAGCTTAATATCATATATGTTTTCTGCTTAATTTTTTATTCATCTTCTCTATACTTCCTACTTGAATCATTATTTCCATTTTAGCCATACAAGATGTTCTAATGGGATTCAATCATGTGGAGTTAACATGGTTTTTTGAATTGTACTTTTCTCAAATAACATGTAAATCAAAAATGAAAATTATTATGAAAACATGCTACTTGATTTATTGTTGAAAAAGGGAGATAATGTTAGGTTAGTGATTTTTCAATCTCATTGGCAAGTTCTAATATTGGAAAGAGTGAGGTGAGATACAAAACACCACTGATGTTTTTTGTGCAGATGTGTGTGTGCACATACATGCACATTTTGAAGTTCTAAAGTGGTTTTTTATAATTTTTAAGATTTATCTATTTACTTTTGGCTGTGTTGGATCTTCATTGCTGCACGTGGACTTCATTATCGCTGCTTTATTGTGGTGTATGAGCTTCTCATCGTGGTTAGCAGTCTCCAGAGCATGGGCTCAGTACTTGTGGTTAGTTGCTCCAGGGCATGTGTGATCTTCCCAGACCAGGGATCCAACACGTGTCTCCTGCATTGCAGGTGAATTCTCAACCACTCGTCTACCAGGAAAGCCCCAGTGTTAACGTGGTATTCTTTCTCATGGCCAAATACTGCAAGCATTTCTTTCCCTATTTGGAAGTTACACCCTATCTGCAGCTAATATTAATAGCAAGATGTCATAGACACTTGCTCATAAGCACTGGGCTTCCCTCATACCTCAGTTGGTAAAGACTCTGCCTGCAGTGCAGGAGACCCGGGTTGATTTCCTGGGTCAGGAAGATCCCCGGGAGAAGGAGATGGCAACCCATTCCAGTATTCTTGCCTGAAAAGTCCCACGGACAGAGGAGCCTGACGGGTTACAGTCCGTGGGGTCTCAGGAGTCAGACATGACTTAGCAATAGAAGCACCACCATAAACACTGCTTTTGGCAATATTTGCTGTGTGCATTACAACCACAGGTTGCACAGTGAACTATTAATAATCTCAAAGTTTTAATGAGATTTTCCTTTGATCTTCCCTGGCCTTTCTGTGATTTACTTACGTTTACAGAGAAGTTTCTAAACTTAGTCACTCTAAAAGTTGAAATCAGACATCTTTTTACTAGGAACAGAATATTTTTGTAAATGTGCTTGCTGTATTCAGGGAACATAATGTTAAGGCATCCAAAATTGAAATTTTAAGAAATCAGAACTCAGATATTATTGTTCTTAGATTTAAAAAGTTAATTAAATTGTTTCAGAAAGCAAACATTTTCCTTAATAATAAGTGAACCCCATTTTAACTTATTTTCAGTGCTAGAAGGGGCCATAGAGATTGATGAACAAATTGAGTGATTTAAATATAAGACATATTTACATTCTACACCCTGTTCTTCCCACTAATGTGGTGTTTCTTCAAGTCACCAACATATAAAATAACCAACAAGTTTCTGAATGAAAACTCCAAAGAACAGTTTTCTTTATTTCATCATTCTAATGGTTCTTCCTCAACCATTTTGTGGTTAGCTTTGTGAAAAGTCTCCTTTCTTTAACTTCTTGTTGTTCCAACTTCTACACTTTATTTTCATTTTAACTTACTTTTTTTCTTGAACTGGAATTTGGTTACCTCAAGGTTTCTTGTGTTAGTTACTCTCTTTCTTATATTTCTTGTCTTGTTTCTTGTATTCATGTTAATTTTCTGAGTCTTTATTCTCATACTTCATTGTTAGTTCAGCTGAGTATGGAATTCTAGGTATATTTTCCCTCAGACCTTTGAATGCAATGTTGAATTATCTTCTACAATTCAGTGTTGCTGATGAGAAGTCTGATACTAATTTTTTATTCCTTATAATGTACTGCATTTTCCACTAAGAATGTAAGAATATTTTCTTAGCTCTTGTAAATTTGAGATTGTCTTTCTGTTACCACTATACATTAAAAGAAAGAAAACCTGGCTGGGTAATATCCTTCTGATATAACATTTCTCAAACAAATTTGTAGCTTTGCTTTGCAGAGTAGAAATATAGTACTAGTCAGTTAGATTTGCCTATTTTTTGGTATGGAATTTATTCTGCCTATACACTTACAGAGCTTTTTTTTTTCTATTAGCATTCAAATATTTTTGAGAAATATAATTAAATATGAATATTACTATATTAATTGCCTCTGAAATATATAAGTTGCTTATATATGACTATATAAGTAATGTGCTTAAATATATTTAACCACAAGAAAGTTTTCTTCAATCATAACTTTAGTGATTATTGCTGTTCTAATTGTTAGGCTTCCTCTTCTGGAACACCTGAGCACTAAATTCCCCTTTGCCCATCTCCCACGTACATTATTTTAGACTTTACTATTTTCATGTCTTTGTTCTTTTCTTTTACAGTTAAAGAGAGAATCTCAGGGTTTTGTTTTAGTTTTTTCTTTTACATTACTAAATTGAGCTCCTGTAGCAATAATCCTAATCTGTTCTTTATTAATTCCCAAATGGACTTGAATTTTCCATTACTTTTTTTAAGGCTATTTAAGCCTTTTCATTCATCTTACTTTTGTTTTATTAATATCTTGTTGTCTCAGTATATCTGACTCTCCTTATTACTTTATGCTTCTGTTTTGTAGGGGCCAAGTATTCTTTTATCATATTAAGAATGTCAAAAAATTTTTAAAGGGGGATTTCCTGTCAATTGATATTTTTGGTCTTCAGTGATTTCATTTCTTCACTGTTCTTTCCACAGTCCTTAAGATGGATTTTTTTTCATCAAATCAATTGGAAACTACTTCAACTTCCCACTATCAAATATTACAATGTGCCTGTATCCCATTCTTTTTACATCACTATTATTAATTTTAGTGTCACTGCTCTTCTACAAGGTGGAACCATCACCTGGGATCCATATCATATCTCCTCTAATCGTCTCAGAAACTTGCATAACTGATGATGCTTCCTCTCTCTCCTATATTCAAAAAATTCCCCCTGCCTACAGCCAACATCTCTGACTGTAGATGCTTCTCTTCTTTCACCTTCACAGGCATTCAGAAGCATTGTCTATCCTCCCAGTATGCATTTAATCAACTATATATGTTAAATAGATAGCAAGTGAGAATTTGCTGTGTAAAACAGGGAACTCAACCCAGTGTTCTGTGACAGCCGAGAGGGGTGGGATGGGGTGAGAAATAGAAAGCCCCTCGGGAGAGAGGGGCCATGGATACAGCTGGAGCTGATTTGTGGCAGAGGCCAACACAATATTTTATAGAGCAGTTGTCCTCCAATAATGGTATTTTGTTCTATACTTCTCAATATTGTAAATTATAATCTTTGATAATTATTAGTTACTCAAGAACAGTTATGTTTTATGAGTACTGTTCAATTGTCATCACCAGTAGAATGATACTCAGATATGTTCTTTCTATAAAACTTTATAAATAATAAATACACATATATATATATAAATAGATGTAATTGGGCCCTTGTTATTTATATTATTGATTTCTATAAGCTTTATATATTAAAATTATTAGCATTTCACCTATGAAAGAAGGCATTTTAGGAAAGAGATATAGATGACATAAGTCAATTTAATATGGATAGTTATTTAACAAACTCACAAGGAAGATACTGAAGAAAGAAATTTCAAGAAAACAACATTTTCACATTTCAGAAGTATGTATTTCTCTGAACTTCATAGTTCTGCAAAATAAATCAAGTGAATTATATACACAGACATAAATTTTTAATATTTCCTCTTGGGAAACTAAATCATTTTTTGACAGCTTATCATTTTGTCATGCCAAGTTTACTAGGTCAGTCCTTACTTAACCATGTACCTTATTTGGAAAAAAAAAGCAAGTGGAGAAAATATTTGCCCAATGTCATCCATTGATGAGAAATGTTAATAAATGTCCTTGTTGTAATGAATATTATGAGTCAGTTGAATGGACAGGAGTCAATACTGGAATAAAATCAAGGTTTTTAGGAAGAATGAATAAGAGAGATTAATGTTAGGTGGACCATCAAGTGTTCTTTGCTGTAAGAACTCTGTCTACATGAAAATTGCTCATTCAGGCTTTTAAACTCCCTCCCTACTCTGTAAAACCAACGCATTTTCTGAGACAAGCAATTCTTGGTTGCTATCTACTCTAGGTTAAGTCTTTTTTTTTTGTTTGTTTAATAGAAATCAACATGTTAATACTTTCCTGGATTCTCTGAACTAAGCATAAACAACCTTAGAGACCATAGGATTATGGAATAAATTTACTGACAGTCTTCTTCCACAGTCCTTTTAGCTAATGCACATACTTCCAAACTCACACATAAGTCAATAGCAAAATTATAACTGGTATAATATGAACAATTTTTAAATCACCGTCATATACATTATCATCTCTTTCATTATTATCTCATAAAATAAGTATTATTACAATCTCCATGTTAAAGATAAGACATTCAGAAACAGTGATATGCCAAGATGATGTCCCTTGTAAAGGACAGGCCCAAAGCTTGAAGTAAGATTTGTTGGCTCCAAAGGCTGTGATCTTTTCATTATGATACATAGTAAAGGGTCTCAATGGGCAGACACTTGAAAAGGTAAACATATTATGGGAGAAATTAATAGCTGCCTATTCTGCCTCTGTTCTCCCTTTGGGTAACAGAATCCTCATTATTTTCAGAATGTCAATGTACACAACTCAAGACTTCATTCCTCATTCTACCTTGCTACTGAGAAGCAAGTGGAAGTAATGTATAAGAATGCCATGATGTAGAGGATGCCAAGAAGTCTAACTCAGGTCGGGGATAGACCTCCACAGACCTCTTTCCCCTTCCTCTTTCTTGCTGCCTGAAATAATCCACTTGGCCATTATCTTGGTCTGTGAGGTAGAAATGCAGTATATAAACCACATGCTGGGATAAGGGATGAAAACATCTGGTCATCACAGCAACTCTGGTCTGCCTATCTCTTGACTTCTTTTATGTGGTCCTTGGGTGTCAACCTTCATTACTTGGAGGTTTCTGGTCTATGCAACTGAAAAAAAGTCCTAACTGATATAGATGTATAGTACTTCATTAAATCATAAAAAAAAAAATTGTGGATTGTAGATGAGCAACATCCAAAATAATCTTCCACAAAATATTACCTAAGGCTGTGTGTTGTAGAAGCAGGAAACACTTTCAGAAGTAATAAATTAATAGAATTACAAAATTTAAAGTTTATTAGGAAAAGAATTGAAAGGTCTGTGTCAATTATCCAGCATGGGGAGAGTTTATGTATGGCAGGCATACTGCTGGCAGAAAGCTGGTGGGTGGATTGACAGACTTGAAATAGTTATTTCAGAGTGAGGCTGCTGTGAATGTAGAAATAGCCTCAGACAGTTTATGCTCCTGAGGACAAATGCCGATTCATTATTATGCTTGAACTATGATGAAGTCAGTGAAGGCATCATAGTAAGTAGCAAAACCATGGGGATGCTATTAAGAGTTTAGCAATTCTAGTTTATGTAGGAATATGGATTCCACTTACCAAAAATAATAGCATATAGGGAGAGAAGAAAGAATTTACTGTCATTGTTTTGAATTGCTCCTAAGCTATTCCATTGTGTCATGAATTTCAAGTCAAATTTCATGTTATTAGTATTCATTTTATTATTGTGATGTATGTGTAGTGCCACAATATTACTATAATGAAATAATATGATATTATGAATTGTCTTCTCCAGATCTAAAGTAGTGCTTGTAAAACGTGTAGTGGAAATACATATCAAAGTGAGAGGCAGAACAAGAATGAGAGCAAGAGAGAGAGATAGAGGAGAGGAAAAGAGAGATGGATTCTTCCCTCTTAGCTCCAGTTCTTAGGTACCTAAGTTACCTTCTTTGATAATAGCACATTTTTACATCATTGCTCCTTTGCTTAGAAGCCATCTTATTGTGTTCAATTTTAATCTGTAGCATTTCCGGTCATAAGTAAATCTTTCTAATGTAGCATTATACTTGTTTTACTGCTCATCTAACTGGGCACCTGAATCTTAGTTGTAATAATCAGAAAAAATCCACACAATCCTGTTACTTATCTATAAAATATATCCAGAAGTGTTCTTAATTGATGCCTTTATGAAGAAAACCAAAGAACTATCTGAAAAGGACTGAATCTGAATCTATACTCTGGAATAAGAACTACATACTTATTTCTAGACAATTAACTTAGGCCTACTTTTGTATAAAAAATTACAAATGGCATAAAATAGAGTTCTCTTAGGAATTTCTACTTCCTCTTTATGAAGGACCTGGAAAACCATTTTGCCAAAGGAATTGTCTCTGTGCTGGTTCAGTGTGGGATTCTTTTCCAAAATTCAGCTGACATTCTTTTGGTCAACTACAGTGAGCTTGGGTATTACTGTATTTTGTCTGTGTGATACAATGAATGAAATCTAAATTCTTAAAATAGGGAGTAGATAAACTGACAAAAAAAAAAGAGAAGGTATTCTGAGCAACGTGAGTAGCTTAAATTCATACAGTTGAAAATGAAAGTGGCATTATTATTACACAGAGTAATAATGGACTGGACTGGCCAGTCCAGAATACACGCTAATATTTTCTGATTGTGATAGCCAAGTTTGGACAGATAGGGCAAGAATCTTGGGAAACAGATGTTGTAGGTAAGTTTGTTATTCTGAGCACCAGAAGCCTTTGTGGATGTTACAGAAAAGGTCTCATGACAAAAAGTAGTATTTTTCAAATACTATCTTACTTGTGCAGTGGTTGAAGTAAAATGGAAGAAGACTATTTTGAGGGAAGTTTCAGCCAAGAGGATTTAGTTATAATTCAAGTGTAATTAAGAACTCAAACTATGTAAGAAAATGCAAAAGCACAAATGTACAAAGGAAGAATCAATTCCACTTACTACATTGGATGAGAAAAGGGTATAAAGTGACAGCCTCATAGAAACTAAAAGTGGCCATTTAATGAGGTTATTTGATTTGCTTATTATTTTTAATTTAGGGATAATATAATTAGAATTAATTTAAAAGGGGGGATAAATTATAGTGTACCTTGGAATTTTCATGTATTTCAAACTCACAGCATATATAAATCCTATAGGTTTGGTTTGTCATAAAAGCTAGAATTAAAAACATCTATTCAAATAGACACAAATATCTAAGTGATATTTTGTATATATATTGTGGGACAATAAGGATTTTGTTATAATATGAATAACTGCAAATTTCCTATTGTGTCTACATGGAATCATCAAAGTCACGTTGAGACTGAAGCCTTTACCTTCTAAACCACTCTTGCCATAAACAGAAATACTTTCATTTGAATGACATATTTAGTGCAGTCTAGAAATAAGGTGGAAATTATAGTTCATACCATTATTAATGACCTCAGAGCACTAATTGCTAAATGAGAAAAAAAAAAAAAAACTTATCTTCTTTTCTATTTCTCCTAAAAGGATAAACCAGTTGGAAAAGACCCTCAGCCAACCTCTGCTTCACCATGTTATCTTCCAAGTCTGTCACTGCCAGTAGCTAAAACATACCTTATCAGTAGAAATTCATGGTCGTTAATTTGATCTCTCTTCCCACCAGTTGGAAAAATAAACTTTATCTATTTACTGATGTTCTTTGATGTTATATAAGAAGGAGTTTGTGCTTGGTAAATGGTATTACACATCCATTTCTAAACATGGTGTCTGGGGCTGCTGTCAAGTTTATCAAAATGGAAAACATATTACACTTGAAATGAGTCATGGGGAAATTGCTTAGTCCTGAAAATGACCGGGGTGAGAATTACTACCTCTGTTCCTTGATTCATTTTTCTCCAAATACTCATCCTCCCCTGGTATACTATGAATTTAATTATTGACTGACTGATGACCTCACATGAAAGACTGAAAGCTCCATGAGGGCAGGGACTTTTGTGGTACTGTGGATATTTGTTCTGAGATTCTACTCACATCTCAGTTTGTGTGTAGCTGCTAAATTGTAACAGTCTGTACAATGTGTGGCTATAGTAACTGTGATTTTGAGGGTCACACTGTTCTGTGTCTGCATATTTAGATAGATAATTTGACTATTCTATTTATAACCTAAATGTAATATTATATACAATTATGAAAAAAAGATCTGAGCTTTTCCATTTTAATATTGTGAGCTCATCATACCTTTATAATCTGATATGATAAATGTTCTTACTTGACTTTCCATGTAAATATTCTCCCATGACTTACTTTGTATAGTCTGAGAGAACTTACTAAATAAGTTTTGAAAACTGTAATAAACAACAATACCAAAAAAAAAAACCTGTCTTAAAATACAGGTGGATTCTCCAATTTTCCTCTTCCTCTCATAAGTGTTTGCAAGTTATTTCTCTAGACTAAAATATTCCAGGAAATTCAGTATTTCCCAGGGTGCAAATCCACCATTAATCTACATGGTGTAAAATACCAGAGAAGTATCATAGGCTATAATAGAATTAAGTGATAAACAGGATGTAAATTAAAGCATTCAAGAGCAAGTAAAAAATATTAAATTTTGTTCCTAAGAGGAATATGTACAGGAACAGAAAAATGCTGATGACAAAAATCTGGGGTTTCTAAAGTGTTGTTTCTTGATTCAGATGGTTAAATGATGACAATTATTTGAGAACTTCTTCCATATTTTTCCTTCCCACTGGGATAATTTAGATATATCAGCACAGTGTTATGTCCTTTTTTGTTTTCTTCCAAAATACTCCTCCCCTTTGAATTTTCTCGTCTTATTTTTATTTTCCCAGTGGACTATTAGCAAAGCCCTTGAGAAACCCAGTTCAAAGTTATACTCACAGTTATACTCTCAGTTTTTTTTTTCTTTGCTGTTAATATTAATAAGAAACATCCATCTCAGTTTTCCTTTAAATCATAGGACTGTTATACCTTTGAAGGGTCATCATTTTTTTGCATTTAAGAAAAATACCAAAAATATGCTTAAAGTCAAGTCATTTTACAAAGCCTCAATTTAGTTAAAAAGAAGTGTTGGTTCTAGTTGTGACTATTTGCCCAGAGTATGGAAGAAATGAACAAGAAATTACAAACACCACTCTATATGGGGAATGAGATTTAGAACTTGTATTTAAACATGGATGAGTCGGATCTTCTGAATAGTCAGAGCCTCATAAAGAAAGAAGTACAAAGCTAACCTGGGTCTAATTTAACAAAAGGCAAAGAGGTTAGCTTTGTACTTGCTTTTCTCAACTCTTCTGCATGCTATGGATAGCATCACCTTCCCGACTGACATGAAGCAACAATTTAAGATAAATTGCCCTCTCTAAGTGTACTGAATTACTTGGTCCTAGTTGAAGTAACGAGAGAGAACAAAATGGTTAGAAATCTGTTTCAAGGTAGGCATTCAATTTCTTGAATACTAGACATTCCCCATTCTTCTTTATATTTGTCAATTTGAAAGGGAAGGTAGCTGGTATTTTATAGTTTTAACTTTCATTACTTTTCCTTCATGTAATTTTGAATTAATTTAAGCAAGCTAATTAATAATTTGTTTTTCTTCTTTATTGAATTGATGTTTATGTATTTTACTTAAGTTTGGCATTTGTGTTTTATAAATAATCAGTGGAAGATTGTTAATCATTATAAAACTTTATTATCTACAGTTTTGTCTTTTCTAGAATGTCACATGATGGAATCATGCAGTATTTAGCCTTCTCAGACAGTCTTCTTTCACTTAGCATTTAATATTCATAAATGTGTATGTAAGCCCTGATAGTTCATACCTTTTTATCGCTGAGTTGTTCCCATTGTATAAATGTACTACAATTCTTTTATCTATTCACTTATTGAAATCTTGGTACCTTTCATATTTGGATACTTATGAATAAAGCTGGTATTAACATGCACGTGCAGGGTTTTTTGTGGATATAAGTCAAGCAAATCCACTGGATAAATACCTAGGAATGTGATTTGGGGGTCATATAGGAAGACTGTGTTTAGCTTTGTAATAAACATATGAACTGTTCTCCAAAGTGACTATACCATTTTGCTTTCCCACCAACAATGAATGAGAGTTTCTCTTTTTCCACATCTTTACCAGCAATGGGTATTGTCAGGTTGTTTTGTTTTGTTTTATTGGATTTTAATCATTTTAAAAAATGTGTAGTGGTATCACACTGTTGTTTTAATTAGCTTTTCTCTAGTCACAAATTATTTTGAGCATCTCTTCATATGCTTATTTGCCATCTGTATATATTATTTTTTTCAGCTTTATTAAGGTATAATTGATATGTAAAATTGTAAGATATTTAAAATGTGCAATGTGATGAAAGGATTCCCTCTATCAAGTTAATTTACATTCATACATCACCTCACATATTTACCTCTTTTTGTGTATGTGAGAACATTTAGGTTCTACTCTTAGCAAATTTTCCAGAAGAATCTACCTTCAATGCAGGAGACCCAGTTTCAATCCCTGGGTCAGGAAGATCCCCTGGAGAAGAGAATGGCAACCCACTCCAGTATTCTTGCCTGGAGAATTCCTTGGACAGAGGAACCTGGCGGGCTGCAGTCCATGGGGTCGCAAAGAGTTGGACAGCCTTAGAAAATTTCAATTATGTAATATAGTCACTGTGTTATATTAGATTTTCAGAGCTTATCAATCTTGTAACTGAAAGTTTGTAACTTTTAACCAGTCCCTATCACTATTCCTGCAAACCCCAGCCCCTGGCCACCTTTATCTATTGTTTCTATAAATTCAACTTTTTTTTTAATATATTCCAAATATAAGTGATACCATTGCCTTTCTCTGTCTGACTTATTTCACTTAACATAATGCCCTCCAAGTTCATACATGTCACAAATGACAGACTCTCCTTCGTTTTTCATTGTGTACTTATACCACATTCTCTATATCCATTCATCTATCCACCCACACTACTTTGTTTCCATACCTTGGCTTTTATGTTATTTTCATACCAATTAACATGGGAGTACAGACATCTCTTTAAGATAATGATTTTGTTTTCTTTGGATATGTATCCAGAAGAGGGATTGACGGAATATGGTAGTTCTATTTTTCATTTTTTGAGGAAACTTCATATTGGTTCCCACCATTACCATACCACTTTACATTCCCATCAAGAGTTTGCAAGTGTTCCCTTTCTCTGTATTCTCATGAGCACTTGTTGTCTCTTGTCTTTTTGATAAGAGACATACTACAATTAGTGATGTACTTGTCATCCATTTATATGTTTTCTTTGGAGAGATGTCTATTCAGGTCCTTTGCCCATTTTTTGATTGGGTTATTTGGGATTTTGCTGGTGAGTTATATGAATTTCTTGTATATCATATTTATCTTTACTGGCCATATGGTGAATACTTTCTCCCTTTCTATAGGTTGCCTTAGCACTTGTCAATCCTTGACTTCACAGTGCTAAAGTTTTATAGTTTGATGTAGTCCTGCTTGCTTATTTTTGTACTTGTTGCTTGTGTTTTTGGTGACAAGTCCAAAAAATCATTGCCAAGACCAACATCAAGGAGTTTACCCTTTATATTTTCTCTGAGGAGTTATATTTTCAATTCTTTAATTCATTTTGAGTTGACTTTTTGGTAAGGTGTAAGATAGGGATCCAGTTTTAGTCTTTTGCATGAGGTTATTCTTTATTGAAGAGATTGTCCTATACCCATTATATATTCATGAATCCTTTGCCATTAAATAATTAACAATATACTTATGGATTTATTTGGGGCCCTCTCTTCTGTTCCGCTCATCTATGTGTTTGTTTTTTTGTTTTTATGCCAGTAACATGTTTGATTATGGTAGCTTTGTAGTATAGTTTTAAATCAGGGAGTGTGATGTCTTCAGCTTTGTTTTTCTTTCTCAAGATTTCCTTGACTAATTGTAGTCTTTTATGGTTTAACACAGATTTGGAGATTGTTTCTTCTATATCTTTGAAAATTGCTTTGGAATTTTGATAGGTATTTCACTGATTTGTAGATCACTTTGGATAGTATGAGATTTTAACAATGTTAATCCTTCCTATCCATGAGCACAGAGCATCTTCCTATTTATTTGTAGCTTCAGTTTCTTTCATCAGTGTCATTTCATCTGTACAGTTTTCAGTGTACAGATCTTTCATTTTTAAATTTATTGCCAAGTATTTTATTCTTTTTGATGCTATTGTAAATGGTATTTTTTTAATTTCTCTTTGTAATAGTTCATTTTTGGCATGTAGAAATGCAACTTATTTTTACATATTGAGTTTGTATCCTGTACCATTACTAAATTTATTGACTATTATGACAGTTTTTTGACAGTCATCAGGGTTTTCTCTATATAGTATCCTGTTATCTGCAAAAATAGATAATTTTACTTATTTCTTTCCTATTTGGATGCCTTTTTAATCTTTTTCTTGCCTAATTGCTCTGGCTAGGACATCTAGTACTACATTATTTTTCACATTCAATTTAAAACTCAATTTTAAAATTCCAAAATTAATTTTAATGTAAAACTAATTAGGGAAACATTAAATGTATATGTTAATTTTGGAGAAATTGATATCTATAAAATTTTCAATGTCGCTATGCATTTATTCAATTCTTTTCTTATGCTCTTTAGTGAAATTTGAAAGTCTTATTCATATAGTTCCTGAATATTATTATTGACTTTATTCTAGGTTGCTTAAATTTTGGGTGCTGTTGTGAACATGATTTTTTCCTATTATTTTTGAGTTGGCTATTTATTAAATTGTCTCTATTTATTTTGTAATTATGCAGTTTACTGAACTCTCTTATTACTTCTAATAGTTACTTAGTTCACTTGTTTTCTAGGAAGTTGTAGAATTGTGTATTATATTTTGGTAATGACAGTAATTACAATGATTATGATGCAGAAAAAGCTGTTGATTTCTCACCACATCAGTGGTTAAGAACAGTGTTTATGAACATACACTTTAGGAAGATGTGAGCTTGTGTAATAGTTACACTTTTTCCCTTCTTTCTTGCCTTTATTAATCTTCTAAATCACATATTTTGTAAGTGGTGTTTGTGGGCATTCTTGTCTCAGTGCTGTCATTAGTGGTAATACCTCTAGTGCAGCACTTCCGAAATTGATATTCCATGGATCATTTTCCCACAGAGTATTCATCCAAAAAAAAAAAAATGCAATGTTTACTCCAATTGTGGACTTTTAAAGTGAAAAATTCATATTAATAAATTTCTAAGAAGTTGAAACACTGCTTGTGTTTTGTTATTTTGTTAATCTCTATTCTAATAAAATTATTAACTAGACTTTTTCTAATGTAAAGTTCTATAGTCACTCACTGAACTGAGAGATTTTAGAATTTTGATAAAGCTTTTGATAAAATTCAATGTTTATTTACAATGAAAACTCTCCAGGAAGTGGACATAGAGGGAACATACTTCAACTTGCAAGGACCGTATATGACAAACCCACAGCTAACATTATATATTCAATGGTGAAAAACTGGAGCATTCCTTCTAAGATCAGAAATAAGGCAAAGATGCCCATTCTCGTCACTTTTTTTCAACATAGTTTTAGAAGTTCTAGTCACAGCAATCAGAAAAGAAAAAAATAAAAGAAATCTAAATTGGAAGGGAAGAAGTGAAACTGTCACTGTTTTCAGATGAAATGATGCTATACATAGAAAATCCTAAAAAACACCAGAAGACTATTAGAGCTCATCAATGAATTTAGTCAAGTTGCAGGACACAAAATTAATTACAGAAATCTGTTTCGTTTCTATATTTTAACAACAAAATATCAGAAAGAGAAATTACAGAAACAGTCCCATTTACCATCAAATCAAAAAGAATAAAATACCAAGGTATAAACCTACCTAAGAAGGCAAAAGATCTGTTCTCCAAAAACAGTGATGAAAGAAATCAAAGATGGTACAAACAAATGAAAAGATATACCATATTACTGGAGTGGAAGAATTGTTAAAATGACCATACTACCCAAGGCAATCTACAGATTCAGTGCAATCCCTATCAAACTACCAATGATATTTTTCACAGAACTAGAGCAAATAATTCTAAAATTTATATTGAAACACAAATTACTGCTAATAGCCAAAACAATCTCTAGAAAAAAGAATGGAACTGGAGGAATCAAGGTCCCTGACTTTATACTACAAAGTTGCAGTAGTCAAAACAGTATTCTAGTGGCACAAAAACAGACACATAGATCAATGTAATAGGACAGGGAGCCCAGAAATAAACCCACACACTTATGGTCAATTACTGTATAACAAAGGATGCAAAAACACTCAATGGAGAAAAGATAGTCTCTTCAATAAATGGTACTTGGAAAATTGGACAGCTGCATGTAAAAGAACGAAATGAACATTCTCTAGCACCATATAAAAAAGTGCACTCATATTGGATTAAAGACCTAATTAAGATCCTCTATGACCCACCTCCCAGAATATTGGAAATAAAAGCAAAACTAAACAAATGGGATCTAATGAAACTTAAAAGCTTTTGCACTACAAAAGAAACTATAAGTAAGGTGAAAAGACAGCCGTCAGATTGGGAGAAAATAATAGCAAATGAAGCAACAGACAAAGGATTAATCTCAAAAATATACAAGCAACTCCTGCAGCTCAATTCCAGAAAAATAAATGACCCAATCAAAAAATGGGCCAGAGAACTAAACAGACATTTCTCCAAAGAAGACATACAGATGGCTAACAAACACATGAAAAGGTGCTCAACATCACTCATTATTAGAGAAATGCAAATCAAAACCACAATGAGGTACCATTACACACCAGTCAGGATGGCTGCTATCCAAAAGTCTACAAGCAATAAATGCTGGAGAGGCTGTGGAGAAAAGGGAACCCTCTTACACTGTTGGTGGGAATGCAAACTAGTACAGCCACTATGGAAAACAGTGTGGAGATTCCTTAAAAAACTGGAAATAGAACTGCCATATGACCCAGCAATCCCACTTCTGGGCATACACACTGAGGAAAGCAGATCTGAAAGAGACACATGCACCCCAATGTTCATCGCAGCACTGTTTATAATAGCCAGGACATGGAAGCAACCTAGATGCCCATCAGCAGATGAATGGATAAGGAAGCTGTGGTACATATACACCATGGAATTTTACTCAGCCGTCAAAAAGAATTCATTTGAACCAGTCCTAATGAGATGGATGAAACTGGAACCCCTTATACAGAGTGAAGTAAGCCAGAAAGATAAAGAACATTAAAGCATACTAACACATATATATGGAATTTAGAAAGATGGTAACGATAACCCTATATGCAAAACAGAAAAAGAGACACAGAAATACAGAACAGACTTTTGAACTCTGTGGGAGAAGGTGAGGGCGGGATGTTTCAAAAGAACAGCATGTATACTATCTATGGTGAAACAGATCACCAGCCCAGGTGGGATGCATGAGACAAGTGCTCCGGCCTGGTGCACTGGGAAGACCCAGAGGAATCGGGTGGAGAGGGAGATGGGAGGGGGGATCGGGATGGGGAATAAGTGTAAATCTATGGCTGATTCATATCAATGTATGACAAGACCCACTGAAATGTTGTGAAGCAATTAGCCTCCAACTAATAAAAAAATTAAAAAAAAAAAAAAAAAAAGACCTAATTAAAAGGCCAGATACTATAAAACTCCTAGAGGGAAACATAGGTAGAACACTCTTTGACATAAATCACAGCAACATTTTGTTGGATCCATTTCCCAAAGTAAAGGAAATAAAGGAAAAAGTAAACAAAGGGAACCTAATTAAGTTTAAAAGCTTTTGCGTAGCAAAGGAAACCATCAACAAAATGAAAAAACAATCTACTGAATGGGAGAAATATTTGCAAATAGAATTAGCACAGTTTTTCTCAAACAAAATTTATTCATGGCCCTAGTTTTTACACATTTCTGGGAAGTTTTTCCTGTCTTGTAAATTTAATAACCTAGGCAATTGAATTATTTTCTCCTAGTTAAAATTCACTTGTTTAAGGTCCTATTTTATCCACACTTTAAACAATTACATGTAACCACCAGAAATATTTTGCCATTAAAATTAATTATCACTTGAACAGAAAGTCTCCCAAATATGTAAACTTGAAAAATAATATAATACAATATAATGGGTAAAAGGAAAATAAAGTTCAAGATGGCAACAAATTGAGCCAATAACTATCATGGGAAGGCCTCCCTTGTGGCTCAGTGGTAAAGAATCCACCTGCCAATTCTGGAGATGTGAGTTCGATCCCTGAATCAGGAAGATCCCCTGGAGAAGGAAATGGTAACCCAGTCCAATATTTTTGCCTGGGAAATCCCATGAACAGAGTCTGGTGGGCTACAGTCCATGGGGTCACAAAAGAGTTGGACACGACTTAGTGACTAAATGGCAACAGTCATCATGGGAGAGGTGGTCTATAGATCTTGAGCGTGATGTAGCACACAGTTCATTCAGTAGGACCAGCATTTTATATATTTCTACACAAAAAGTCTGTTTTAAATGTAAATCATTTTTTAATGTCAGTTCAGTTCAGTTCATTTCAGTCGCTCAGTCATGTCTAACTCTTTGTGACCCCATGGACTGCAGCATGCCAGGCCTCCTTGTCCATCACCAACTCCCAGAGTTTACCCAAACTCATGTCCATTGAGTCGGTGATGCCATCCAACCATCTCATCCTCTGTCATCCCCTTCTCTTCCTACCCTCAATCTTTCCCAGCATCAGGGTCTTTTCATATGAGTCAGCTCTTCACATCAGGTGGCCAAAGTATTGGAGTTGTCAGCTTCAACATCAGTCCTTCCAGTGAACACCCAGTAAGTTGTAAGTATCTCATTAATTGCTCTAATTAAATCTATATTCTTTTCCTCAAGAAACTTCAATCTGTAGAACAGGATAGTCCTAAATGGTAAAGATTTAGGAGCTACAACATGTGAAATAGTTCAGATACTAAGTTTATTAAATCTTGATCTCACACTGTCCTTTGACTAGAAGATAAATAAGAATAGCTATAAAAACTCTGCTATATACCATACTGAAATAATAAAACACAGATTAATTATCTATTTAGTGAGAGTAAAGTTATAAACACAGGAAGTAAAATTGAAAATATTAGCCTCATTTGAATTTTGTACAAATCAGCTTTTATTTATGTTTGAATAAATGTGATCAAGAAAGGAAAAAAATAGTTATCATTTAAAAGTACTTTATATTGCTAAATTTTAAGGAATTTGAAGTTTCATTTTTAATATGGTTTTTTAAAGATTATCAGCAATGTCCAGAGATTAAGCCAGATCTAAAGTAACACCTACTAGACCATAATATATTACATAAAATATTTAAATGACTTAATAAGACAATATAATGGCTCCAAAGTATACATCAAAGATACATGGGTACACTTTAAGTTCCCTCCTTGGATTATATTATCTTTCTGGATGAGTGGCATGACATCAGTGTGGCTTGTCTGGTGCATAACAAGGAAAACCTTTGGGGAAAGAAAACCATAAGGGCAAAACCTAAGACTATTATATACTCTTGTAAGGGCCTTGAACCATGTACTTTGAGGGTGCCTTCAATAATACTGGGTTTGTTATTACTTCAATTGTTGCAGTATTGCTTGGTAATTCAGGAAAAGAAACACCAATGTAAAAATACCTTTGATCTAAATTTCTCTTAGCAAAATTCCCTTTACAGGAAACCTTTCTCAGTGATGCACCACTGTAAAAATTTGCTCATCTACCTTGTCCTTAAAATCTATGTGCTCTATTATTCTATCTTGACACAACTTTATAAATTTCTTCAGCTTTTGATTAGAAATTTGAAGAGAGGTCAGACCTCCCAGTGATGAAAGGATAGATTGTTTCATAACTGCCTTGCCATCTGAAGAAAATAATGTTGGAGGTATTTATATCACATATAAAGACATGTTGCAGGTAGATTAAAGATCTAAGTGTGTAAAGTAAAAGTATAGATCTAATATACAAAGGGGCTTCCATTGTGGCTCAGCTGGTAAAGAATCCATCTGCAATGCAGGAGACCTGGGTTCAGTCCCTGCATTGGGAAGATCCCCTGCAGAAGGGAACAGTTTCCCACTTCAGTCTTCTGGCCTGGAGAATTCCAACAACTGCATAGTCCATGGGGTCACAAAGAGGCAGACACAACTGAGAGGTTTTCACTTTAACTTTCAATATACAAAATTATAGAAAAATATTTTTTGTAACCATGAAAATGGAAAAAAAAAAAAAAAAACCTCTTCAATAAGCCAAGAACTAAAGATCCTCTTGATGAAAGCGAAAGAGGAGAGTGAAAAAGCTGGCTTAAAACTCGACATTCAAAAAACAAAGATCATGGCATATGGTCCCATCACTTCATGGCAAATAGATGGGAAAACAGTGGAAATAGTGACAGATGTTATTTTCTTGGGCTCCAAAGTCATTGTAGATGGTGACTGCAGTTGTAAAATTAAAAGACGCTTGCTCCTTGGAAGAAAAGCTATGAGAAACCTAGACAGTATATTAAAAAGCAGAGACATTACTTTGCCAACAAAAATCCCTCTAGTCAAAGCTGTGGTTTTTCCAGGAATCATGTATGGATGTGAGAGTTGGACTATGAAGAAAGTTGAGCACCAAAGAATTAATGCTTTTGAATTGTGGTGTTGGAGAAGACTCTTGAGAGTCCCTTGACAGCAAGGAGATCCAACCAGTCCATCCTAAAGGAAATCAGTCCTAAATATTCATTGGAAGGACTGATGCTGAAGCTGAAACTCCAATACTTTGGCCACCTGATGCGAATAACTGACTCTTTGGGAAAGACCCTGATGCTGGGAAAGATTGAGGGCAGGAGGAGAAGGGGACGTTGGTAATGAACAGGGAAGCCTGGCATGCCACAGTCCATGGGGTTGCAAAGAGTTGGACACAACTGAGCGACTGATTTGAACTGGACTAAGCCAACATTATAAGGTAGGACATTGATGTTTTTTATTGCATAAATAGTAAGTATTCTATTCAGAAATGACATCATAAAGAAAAGTAACAACAAAATAGATTGGAAAAGCAATACTTAGACTGTCAACTAATTAGAAACTAAGACGATTCAATGGGGAAAGAACAGTCTTTTCAACAAATAGTGCTGGGACAACTGAATATGCACAGGCAGAAGAGTAAAGTTGGACTGCTTATTCATAATATACATAAAACTGTACTTAAAATGGATTATAAATCTAGATGTAAGAGTTAAAACTATAAAACCTTTACAAAAAACAATGGAGTCAATCTTCATGACTTTGAGTTAGACAACACTTTCTTAGATATGAAAACAAAAATGCAAGTGAAAAAAAGAAAATGGACTCCATACAATTAAAACTTTTTTTCAAAGGATACCAGCAATACAGTGAATACATAGCCCACAGAATGGGAGAAAATATTTGCAAATCATGTAACTGATAAGGGACTTGTACCCAGAATATATAAAGAATACATAACAGTAAAAAGGAAAATAATTCAATTTAAAATTGGGTAAAGATTTTAAGAGACATTTCTCTAAAGGGAAAAATAATAAATCAAAACCACAACAAGATGCTACTTCATAGCCACTAAGATAGTTATAACTTAAAATGTAGGTAATAGTGTGTTGGCAAGGATATGGACAAACTGGAACCCTCAAACCTTGCTGGTGGAAATGCAAATTGTGCAGCTGTTTTGTAAAACTATTTGATAATACTTCAGAATGCTAGACACTGAGTTATTATATTATCCAGCAATTTTACTTTTATGTATATACCCAAAGAATGAAAACATATAGTCCCATAAAAGCTTGTATATGGATACATGAATGTTCATAGTAGTGCTATTCATAATAGGCTAAAAGTGGAAAGAATCCAAATTTGTCCAACAACTGATGAATGAATAAAGAAAATTCCATACAGTGGAATATTATTTGGTACTAAAAAAAGAATTAATAGTGATATACATTACAATATGGGTGAACTTCAATAACAGCATGCTAAGTGAAAGAACCTAGTGACAAAAATAAATTTATGATTTCATTTATATGAAACATCCATAATAAACAGATCTATAGAGATTTGTGTAGCATGTAAGTTATATCCCAACAAAACTTTTTTAACACAAACTAGGAAATTTTTAGTTTTCACTAATGTAAGATGTTAACACTAGGGAAAATGAGGTGATATGTATATTGGAACTGTCTGTATTATATTTGCAACTTTTCTGTAAATAAGAAAGTATTCCAAAATAAAAGTTAAAAATAAAAACCAGTTAGAATTTATCTAGTATGTTAAAGAAGTCTTAAAAGAAACAAGAAAAAGATTGAAAATATGGTAGAAAAAAAGGAAATTAATACATAAATCAGAGAAAATGAAACATGAATGACTAAAAATTTATGAAAAATTTCTCATGAATTGAATGAATAATGTAAAATAAAATAGAACAATGACATACCGCCTTATGTCAATGAAATGACAAATATCACATAGTGAGATATATCAAGTTTTACTGAAGATGTGGGCAAACAAACACTGTCATGCTGGAAATGTAAACTGATGCAGCCATTCTGAAGAACAATAAGGAAATGGCTAACAAGATTAAATGCAAATACCTAATGACCCAGCAACCCCATTCCCAGGTATGTACCCCAAAGTCACTCGTGTGTAATTCCACAAGGGGAAAGATGTTGAAATGTTCATTGCCAGGGTCTTTGTAATGGCAAAATGGTGGAACCAACCTATATCTCCAACATGGAAAGAGTAGACATGTAAAATGTGGGAGATGTAAAAGATGAAATATTCTGGAGAAGTTAGAAGAAATTAACAAGAGGTTTTTCTTTCCCCTATCAAGGACAGATCCTAAAATTTTGAAAAGAAAATGAGTGATGAAAATAAGATAAAGCAATATTGGCAACATGATGTTATTTTTATGTAAATTAAAGCTATGTATACAAAAATAAGCATCTTTTAAAACATATACATATTCAGAGACATTTTTGAAGTGTTTTGTGTGAGGGCCACTCATATACTGTTAGGGCATAATGAAAGATGCACATGTTAAGGTCAGGAATAATGGGAACAAAATAAAGTAAACTAATACTGTGAAAAAAGAGAAGTGTGTTAAGTACCATTATTATTACTCAAATTTTTGCCCTCAAAGTTCAAAAAAAAAGGAAAAGACATAAACAAATGTAATTATAGAGCACTATGCACAGAAAAATATTGATTAAAAAGTAATATTCATTTCCTTCAAATGATCAAATGTGTTGTTTGTAGGGATAAAAATTATTTTTGTTCTTTTTCCTTTACTGATAAACTTTTGAAAAGTTTTTTCCTACTACTGTATTGATCTAGAGCAATTGAAACTCTACTTTAAACTCAGTCTCTTTGAATACCACTCGCAGGAGATTGCAATGACATCCTATATTGTCACTTTATAAGATCTCAGCAGTTTTTTCAATATGGCTTCTTCTCATATCTTGGATTCACAAAATATTCACCTTCAGTGGATAAAGAAAATTTTATACACACGCACACATATACCCACACACTGGTATATTATTCTGCCTTTAAAAATAAGGAACATTTTTCACTTGAAGCAACATGGATAAACCTAGAGGACGTTGTGCTAAGTGCAATAAGTCAGATAAAGACAAATATTGTGCAATCTCACTTATAAGTGGAATCTAAAGCAGTCCAACTTATAGGAGGAGAGTACAGAATGGTGACTGCCAGGAGCTGGGCAGAGGGAGCCATAGGGAGATGTTGGTTAACAGGTACAAAATTTCAATTACACGAGATAATTATATAAATTCTGGAGATCTAATGTACAGCATTGTGACCGTAGTTTAAAATACTGTACACTTGAAATTTGTTAAGAGAATATATCTTAAGTGTTCTTGACAGAGAAGAAGGGAAGAAAGAAAGAGAGGGAAGGAGGGAGGAAGGGAAGAAGAAAGGAAAAAGGGAGAAAGAAAGAAAGCAGTAATTATGAGTGATGGATATGTTAATTAGCATGATTGTAGTGATCATTTCAAAATGTACACATATTAAAATGACCAGGTTTACAACTTTTAATTGCCAGTAATATACCAATAAAGCTGAAGAAAGAAAGAATTCATCTTCCCCCTTCTCCTGGGATTCTCATTACCTGACAATCTTTCTTACATAGCCCAGTTCTGCTCCCTCTGCCTACCGATTAATGGGAGATACTTCTAAATTTTTTCACCTTGGCTCTCTTTGCTTCCTCTTAATGTCCATGCCCAGGTAAATAACTTCAGGTATGACTTCAGTATGACTGATTTCCTTAAATGCAGACCAGAATTTCCAAAATATCACCTGGTGGATACCCCAGAACCAGGAGCACCTCAAAGTGAACAATGCCTCAAATTGAATTAACTTCCTCCACAGACTTCCTTCTCCTATTGTCTTCTCAACCTCAGCAAGACTGTTCTAGTCACTTAGGCCAGTAACCAAGACAGCTTTTTTTTTTTTTTTAATTTTTTTTTTTTCCAGTGGGTTTTGTCATACATTGATATGAATCAGCCATGGATTTACATGTATTCCCAATCCCGATCCCCCCTCCCACCTCCCTCTCCACCCGATTCCTCTGGGTCTTCCCAGTGCACCAGGCCGGAGCACTTGTCTCATGCATCCCACCTGGGCTGGTGATCTGTTTCACCATAGATAGTATACATGCTGTTCTTTTGAAATATCCCACCCTCACATTCTCCCACAAAGTTCAAAAGTCTGTTCTGTATTTCTGTGTCTCTTTTTCTGTTTTGCATATAGGGTTATCGTTATCACCTTTCTAAATTCCATATATATGTGTTAGTATGCTGTAATGTTCTTTATCTTTCTGGCTTACTTCACTCTGTATAATGGGCTCCAGCTTCATCCATCTTATTAGGACTGGTTCAAATGAATTCTTTTTAATGGCTGAGTAATATTCCATGGTGTATATGTACCACAGCTTCCTTATCCATTCATCTGCTGATGGGCATCTAGGTTGCTTCCATGTCCTGGCTATTATAAACAGTGCTGCGATGAACATTGGGGTGCACGTGTCTCTTTCAGATCTGGTTTCCTCAGTGTGTATGCCCAGAAGTGGGATTGCTGGGTCATATGGCAGTTCTATTTCCAGTTTTTTAAGAAATCTCCACACTGTTTTCCATAGCGGCTGTACTAGTTTGCATTCCCACCAACAGTGTAAGAGGGTTCCCTTTTCTCCACACCCTCTCCAGCATTTATTGCTTGTAGACTTTTGGATAGCAGCCATCCTGACTGGCGTGTAATGGTACCTCATTGTGGTTTTGATTTGCATTTCTCTAATAATGAGTGATGTTGAGCATCTTTTCATGTGTTTGTTAGCCATCTGTATGTCTTCTTTGGAGAAATGTCTGTTTAGTTCTTTGGCCCATTTTTTGATTGGGTCATTTATTTTTCTGGAATTGAGCTGCAGGAGTTGCTTGTATATTTTTGAGATTAATCCTTTGTCTGTTTCTTCATTTGCTATTATTTTCTCCCAATCTGACGGCTGTCTTTTCACCTTACTTATAGTTTCCTTTGTAGTGCAAAAGCTTTTAAGTTTCATTAGGTCCCATTTGTTTAGTTTTGCTTTTATTTCCAATATTCTGGGAGGTGGGTCATAGAGGATCTTGCTGTGATTTATGTCGGAGAGTGTTTTGCCTATGTTCTCCTCTAGGAGTTTTATAGTTTCTGGTCTTACATTTAGATCTTTAATCCATTTTGAGTTTATTTTTGTGTATGGTGTTAGAAAGTGTTCTAGTTTCATTCTTTTACAAGTGGTTGACCAGTTTTCCCAGCACCACTTGTTAAAGAGGTTGTTTGCAGATGACATGATCCTCTATATAGAAAACCCTAAAGACTCTACCAGAAAATTACTAGAGCTAATCAATGAATATAGTAAAGTTGCAGGATATAAAATTAACACACAGAAATCCCTTGCATTCCTATATACTAACAATGAAAAAACAGAAAGAGAAATTAAGGAAACAATACTATTCACCATTGCAACAAAAAGAATAAAATACTTAGGAGTATATCTACCTAAAGAAACAAAGGACCTATACATAGAAAACTATAAAACACTGATGAAAGAAATCAAAGAGGACACAAACAGATGGAGAAACATACCGTGTTCATGGATTGGAAGAATCAATATTGTCAAAATGGCTATTCTACCCAAAGCAGTCTATAGATTCAATGCAATCCCTATCAAGCTACCAACGGTATTTTTCACAGAACTAGACCAAAGAATTTCACAATTTGTATGGAAATACAAAAAACCTCGAATAGCCAAAATAATCTTGAGAAAGAAGAATGGAACTGGAGGAATCAACCTGCCTGACTTCAGACTCTACTACAAAGCCACAGTCATCAAGACAGTATGGTATTGGCCCAAGACAGCTTTTGTTTTCACAATCCACACTCAATAGCCAACCAGTCATTTTTATCATATATTCTCAGAGACCTCTAATATACAGCCTCCCTCTTCTTCCCTACTGCTAACACTCGACCTCAGACCTGTGCTGTCTTTCAAATGGTAAGGAATTCTATTTTGGTGTAATTTTGGCACAAAAGATACAAAGGATCCTCCTGGAGAAAAAGTACAGTTGGTAAAAGTTGGAATCAGAATAGGAGAAAACCCTAAGGGAAAGCACAAAATTAGGGGAAAGACCTGGGAATCTCTTTTTCAGTGAGAATAATTTTTAAGAGTGCTTTTCTGATCAAACACTGGCAAATTTTGCGCTTCATTTTCATGGGCATGTCATTCTCTAACACACCTGTTCCTAACCCATTTTAATTCTATTTCCTGGTGTGACTGCTCTGCTTCGAAATAGCCTATCTCCTCACTCTCATGATTAATTTTGTCATATTAGAATAATCGTTTCCTAAAGGAATTTTCCTGGCTTCGGTTTCTTACCTGTCATTCAAATTTTAAAAATCTCATTCTTGAAAGAGGAGGTATCCTTTTTCACTGACTAGATTGGTAAAAATAAAGAAGACTGATTTTATGCAGGTGTAGGGGAAAGTGCTCTGTCTCCAAAGAGCTATAAACTGGGGTAACTTTTCAAAGACTAACTTGTAAATCCAGTAATGCTTTTTAAATATGGGTATCATTTGAACCAGGGGTTCCACTTTAGAACCACATCCTACAGAATTGCTTGTGTAGAAAAATAAGAATGTTCTTTGTAATAGTCTTCATAGGAGAAGAAATTTGAAACCCACTTAAACTGAAGATCAATGGTGAATATTTAAATTATGGCACATTCATATTGTGTGATTCACATTTTTAACTAATTTTCACATTTTTATTTGTATTTTTAAGTAATGAAAATGATCTATGTACACCATAATAGCAGTATACCCATGGAAAAAATTTAAACAATCTCATTTTTTTAAAGCAAACAACAAATATATATACAAATTTGAGTGCATGAGTATTGTCTGTGAGGATGTGAGATATAAATATCATATCATTGTGTGTATATTGCTTAAATTTCTTGAATAGATGTATATTAGCAACTCTACCTCTCACAGTGTTTCCAGATTACTTTTGCTCTCCTTTTTCTTCTTTTTAAATAATTTTATTTATTTATTTATTAATGTTTTTGACTGTGCTGGATCTTCATTGCTGCACTGGCTTTTCTCTAATTGTGGTGAAAGGGGGCTACTCTCTAGTTGTGGAGGGGCATCTCATTGTGGTGTCTTCTCTTTTTGCAGGGCACAGCTCTATGTAAGCTTCAGCAGTTGTGGTCCCCAATCTCTAGAGCACAGGCTCAATACTTGTGGCCCAACGGCACCGCCGCATGTGGGATCTTCCTAAATCAGAGATCCAGCCCGGATCTCCTGCATTACCAGGCAGATTCTACATCATTGAACCACCAGGGTAGCCCCTTGCTCCCCCTTTTCTGAATTCTTCTAGCATGTTCCAAGTCTGTCACATATATCTTGTCTACTCTAGCAATTGTCAATTTGTTGAGGAGCTAAATCAGATCTTATATATGTCTTATATTTCCTGCATTGCCTATGTAGATATTCAAAATACTTGCTAAGTTGGGTTAAATACCTAACCTATGTGAGATTAGAAATAGATATCTTAAAAATACGTTCCACAATATATATGTTTATGCTTGACTCAGCTTAGAACTCAGTATCTAATGGGATTCTCTGGATAGATTTCATAAGCCACTAAATTACCAAAAAATTAATGGCTAAGGAAGGGAACTATCAATCCGTCAAACATTAGACATGTATTGGGTATTCAGCAAGTCAGCATAAATCTTTCTAATCACTGAGTCATCATTTGATTCTGTTCAAGAGTCTAATAATTAGGAACAAAAAGTGAGAAAGTGTGTCTTGTGGGCCAGCAGGGGTGGGGAGGAGGAGTTCAGTATCTGATAAAGTAGTGCCAAAGGGAATTTGCCACCAAGGATGACATTTAATAAGTCAACAAAACCTAAAAACTTATTTCTACCTGAGGAAATACAGCATTGGATAGTATATGTTTTCCCAGGAAAAAAAAAAATGGCCCTGGAAATCACCAGTATTACCACTACTTCTTTTTTTTATACCAAGTTACACAAATTTCCCAGAGCAAATATAGCAAATAACACATTAAAAAGAGTGTTAGTACTATATAGGCATTTTCACAATTTAGCATTTTAAGAAATACTTTTTATTACCGAAGTCTGTAATTCTTATAACATTCCTACAAATAAATACATTATACACTTACTTTATATATTATATTTCATTTTGTTGTTGTTTAGTCACTAAGTCATGTCAGACTCTTGAGACCCCATGGACTGTAGCCTGCCAGGCTCCTCTGTTCATGGGACTCACCAGGCAAGAATACTGGAGTGGGATGCCATTTCCTTCTCCAGGGGGTCTTCCCGACCCAGGGATCAAATCTTTCATGTTTCCTGCTAGGCAGATGGATTCTTTATCACTGAACCACCTGGGAAGTCCATTATATATGTGTGTGTGTGTGTGTGTGTGTGTGTGTGTGTAGGTATGTGTGTGTGTGTGATACTCATATACCCATTTTCAAATAAGAGGGGACAAATAGTTGCTCAGTCACACAGCTGCAGTTTTCTGTACCAGGTTGATATAATTTCAAGGTCTTTTCCAGATTCCTTCTCTCTGCAGTGTGATACAACATATTATTAAAATCTCTGAGAGAAAGAAAGTTAAGTGCCAAGATACTTCAAATAAAAAGTCTCATCACTTACAGGTTTTGACAATTAGAGAAAGGCATCACATGAAGTTTAGGGCCACTCCCTCACTGCTACTCCAACTCAGCCTCATCAGCAATTATCACCAGTATACACTATGGACAGCTATCACTCAGCCACTTCTGAAGACAGTGGATACTGCAGATAGCCTCTGGAGGAGCTGTTCATTGCTCTTCCTAGTCTGTGCTTTATATTTCTATCCTCTCCTTTTACAGAAGAGCTAGACAAAAGTCAGCAGTATTATATTGCTTCACCTTTCCTTAAGACTGTCGTTGGTAACTTTGAGTGGTGGCTTTCTGCTCAAATTGCTTAGGTTTGAATCCTAACTCTGCAACTCACACTATGACCTTGAGTAAATTGCTTAATTTTGGTGAGCCTCAATTTATTTATCTATAAAGTTCTCAATACTACCCATCTCATAGGTCATGGGTATACAATGCCAATTTCAGCAGCTGGCTTAAAGTCTCAAGAAATATTAGCCAGTGTTATTGAGGACACTATAGATCAAATCACTTATGGTTTATTGAAATTTACTTTAGAAATTAGTGTCAGAAAATAATTGTATTGCTCTCTTATATCCCAACCCCCATAGAACTAGGTTGCTCTCTCCATCCTTATGAAGAGGATTAGATCACCTAGGTTAGTGATTCTCAAATTGAGGGCCATTTCTGGAGACATTTTTCAGTTGTCACAACACAAGGGGAGAGAAGAGGGTACCACAGGCATCTAGTGGTTAGAGACCAGAGATGCTCTGAACAGACAACAGTATGCACAGCCCTGCAATACAGAATTATTCAGTCCAAGGTGTCAAATTGAGGTTGGCCTAGGATATTCCTCTTCTTGCCAGGACTGTAGAGAAATTCACAGCCAAACCTTCACTTTCTCACCTTTCTACGCATTTCTTACTTTAGTGCTGATATTTTTATAACTTTGTCACTTTTTGCTATAAAATGTTTCAAATTATTAGAAGTGAGTTATATATACATCCAATAAATTTTAAGGTTATGGGTGAATCCTCCAACCCGTGTCGTGTTTCCCAATTAGTGGGTCAGTGAACATGCTTTCAGTTATTCTTGTACTTTTAGAACTCACTGCTGCATTTTATGTAGCACCCAGAACAAAGTCATGAACAGATAAATGAGGTTTACGATGATTATGATAATGACCTTTCAGCATCTGAGATATTAAAAGGAGTCACAAAGCAGAATGCTGACAATCAATCAATACATGCACAGTATTTATTGAGCTCCTGTAATGAACTCTACTCTATGCTGGATGCTATGGGGAAGAAGTACATCTTACATTTCTTTTACATCCCTTGAGAACTGCCTAGTCAGATTCAGAAGAGATAAAAAGAGTGATACTTTAAAACAAGAAAAAATATAGAACTTTGCATCCGTAAGTGCTATTGTAGAACAGTTAAGTTACAATAGACTTCTCATAAGGTGATTAGATACAATGATTAAAAATACTTATTATATTTTCTCTACAATTGAGTAACATGATTATATATTAGTCATTTAAAATGTAGGCACCTGATTTTTATCAAAAATTAAATTATTTTAATTTCTAAAAATATTCATAGTTTACAAAGAAATTAAGAGAGTTATTATACTTCCTGAACATAATAGATTAGCCTTTAGCCTGTGGTCTCAGCTTGATCTAAGAACAGCTGAGGTGCTGACATTGCTTTTAATATATCCCTTGCTTTATCTGAAGTCTGCACTTTTATCTTTAAGCTGGTTTAATTTTCAGATTTTAAACATCTATGGGATCTGAATAAAATTTATAAATTTGAGAAGCAAGAGAACTGTTTCTTGGTTTATCATATTAAATCAATGATACTATTCAGGCCAGAAATTGAACTGATTATTCACAACAAACTAGTTTATGAAAACCAACAAACCTTATCAAGGAAAAATCAGGTGTTCTCCAGAGAGACTGCATACAAAACATGAAGATGCACACAAGTTCTGTGGACTCTTTCTTTGCATGCCTAGTGTGAATGTCTGGCTCTAAGATCGTTCAGAATGTAGCTGTGTGTTACATGAGGGACACTTGGCATTCTTTACCTTCAGGGTGGCAATTACCTTCACAATTGCATGCACATGGAGAAGAAAATATACTCCAAATTACATTGTGAACTCTGGAGATTAGTGCATCATTTCATGGACAGTTGAACCTGTGTCCCATATAAATGTTTCCATAGCAAAACAAAGAACATCATTATGCCGTCTTCTAGATTTCCAAGGAGTTTGCATTAGGGTTTTGCCACCTGATTTCCATTACAGGGAATGGGAGTCAAGGGGCTGAGACCGCAAGCCATGCTTTGAAAATTTAGGGGGATGTGTCAGCGTCTGGACTTAAACATTCATCTTTGTGTTCTTTGGTGGCAATTGAGTATAAGAAGCATTGCCTCTTCCATGCCTTTTGGGAATGGAATTATATACAAATTGTGTCTATGTAGTCAAGTATATCTGCCAAAACATATGTAGGTATAGAACACTTTAAGCCTGCAAAAGGAGTTTAAAATGCTTTATAGTTTGAAGTCAACCTCTTGAGTTCTTGACCCTATAGGAAAATTTGAATAATGACTTCCTGCATTGTTGAAATTGTGAATTAAAACAATGTTTCCCATTCTAAGAGTTATATTGTCAGGAGTTGAGACAATCTCTGAACCTGGAGCTGTTTGTTTGACTTGGGAAGATTTCCTCTAACTCTTTTTTTTTTTCCTTTGTTTTTTTTTTCCTCTAACTCTTAAGCATCACCACCACACCCTCCTCACTTTGCCTTACCTTTGCTCATACTCACTGGGTCCTGCCCTCCATTTATATAACAGAGGCTCAATTTCATGGTTTCTGTCCCATTGTGTCCAAAATGTTTGTAATTACAGTTTTCAGAGTTTCAGTTATTGGGCACTCTTTCCCTCGAAATCTTCTTCCTACCTTACTTTTATTCCTTAGCTAAGTTCAACCTGTTCACTTTGCATAGAAATTTAAATAGAGTATGGCTCAGCAGGTAAAGGACCCACATGCAATGCAGGAGACACAGGAGACGCAGATTCCATCCCTGGAGGAGGAAAATGTCAACACACTCCAGCATTCTTGCATAAGAAATCCCATGGACAGAGGAGTTTGGCAGGCTACAATCCAAAGGGTCACAAAGAGTTGGACATGACTGACTGACTAAGCATAAGGACACACAACACATAAAGACATAAAAAATGTTCATTAATGCTTATAAACTATGAGCGGTTTTTAGAGAGTGCACAATCATGAAACAGCAGTGAGGAAAGTGAAATACAAAGATTAAAGTACCCAAAGCAAAAGTGCACACAAAGGCAAAGCCATGACACCCGGATCCAAAAATCTCCACCCACCAGAATTCCCCAGGCCTCTCCCAAATTTACTTCCCCATTGCTGCTGCTGCTGCTAAGTCACGTCAGTCGTGTCCGACTCTGTGCGACCCCATAGACGTCAGCCCACCAGGCTCCTTCGTCCCTGGGATTCTCCAGCCAAGAACACTGGAGTGGGTTGCCATTTCCTTCTCCAATGCATGAAAGTGAAAAGAGAAAGTGAAGTTCCTCAGTCATGTCCGACTCCTCACGACCCCACGGACTGTAGCCCACCAGGCTCCTCCATCCATGGGAGTTCCCAGGCAAGAGTACTGGAGTGGGCTGCCATTGCCTTCTTCGATTTCCCCATTAGGCCCTGGTTATTGGTAGATGCTCAGACAAGGTCTCAGTTCCTGAGTCTACTAGATACTTGCCACTGAAATGATCTCAATCACATCATTAATGGACTTGTTCCCTTTAGCCCAATTCCATTGCTTGGAATTCAAAATGGGATATTGCAATTAGGCCTCAATAAGATAGGTTAGTATTCAATGGATTTAGTCTAAAGGATCTGGGGAGAGGGTCCATTATTCTGGGAACTGTGTTATTGGAAATGCTCAAAGAGATGTCTAAATCATAGAATATTAATAACTAATGTGAACCATCAGGGGAATTCTGTGAAGCCAGCTACACTTCTGGTAATTGATCATCAGTCAGGACAACAACCCTAGAACCTCAGCCAGCTTTGGAAGACCCAAAATTACAACCATCAAGTATTGTTTCTCAACGTCTGGAAACTCTGAAAGACCCATGTATTATTTAAGGCTATAGGAGCATGGGTTGGTCTCATAGCAATAATATTTATAGTATAATAATGCCTATAGTTATGGTACTATGAGAAGCAATCATTTCTATTATAAACTTATTTTTAAAGCCAATGTAGCTTTTTAAAATTAGAATTATTTTTCAGCAGTAGCAAATAGAGCATGTGAGTTAGGAGGTCCATATTCTGCAAGATTAATCTGTTTAAAAACTACTTCTCTGTTCTAAAGTAATGGAATCACAATTCAGATGTGCATTCAAATACAGAAAGAAAATGGGCTTCATCACTTCGTCTTTTTCAGAGATGATTAATTTTCCTCATGATTGCCCTCCTCCAACATAAGAAAAAAAAGTAGGCTTAGTAGAACACAGTAACTATGGACCTGTACAGTAATTTAAACTATATTAAGGTAAAATACCCTGTGGTAGGCAGAATAATGATCCCTAAAGATGTTGATGCCCTAATTCCTGGAAGCTGTGAATATTTATATTACATGGCAAAAGGATCTTTCCATGGAATTAAGATTATAAACATTAAAATAGGGAGATTAAACTCTTTTATTCAGAGGGGCCAAAGGTAATAACATGGGCCCTTAAAAGTAGGCCCACATAAGTAAGAAGAGGAAGACAGTAAATTTTGCCAGACAGATATGATGGGAGAAGAGGCAGGACAGATTTAAAATACAAGATTTAACCTACAGTTGAAGCTTTGGGACTTCCCTGGTGGCTCAGACGGTAAAAGCGTCTGCCTACAATGCGGCATACCAGGGTTCGATCCCTGTGTCAGGAAGGTCCCCTGGAAAAAGAAATGGCAACCCACTCCAGTGCTCTTGCCTGGAAAATCCCACGGACAGAAGAGCCTGGTAGGCTGCAGTCCACGGGGTTGCAAAGAGTCAGACACAACTGAGTGACTTCACTTTCTTTCTTTTCTTTCTTGAAGCTTTGAAAGCGGAGAAACGGGGCCAAGGATTTCTGGCTGCATCTAGAAGTCCTGAATAACTTAGTTTTCAGCCAGAAAGGGGATGGAGACCTCAGTCCTACAAATGCAAAGAACTGAATTCTGACTGCAACCTGAATGAGCAAGAAAACAAATATTCCTCTAGAGCATCCAGCAAGGAATACAGTCCTGCTGACACTGATGTTAGCCTAGAGAGGCTCTTTCCGACATCTGGCCTCAGAACCGGATTAGATATTGTGTTACTTTAAGTTACTAAACTTATGGTAATATGTTATGGAAGCAATAGAAAATGAATTCATACTCTGTCCTTTTTTTTTTTTTTTCTCTTCCTCTCTCTTGTTTTTTAGTCTCTCAGTCGTGTTTGACTCTTTTGCAACCCCGTGGACTGTAGCCCACCAGGCTCCTCTGTCCATGGAATTCTCCAAGCAAGAATATTGGAGTGGGTTCCCATTTCCTTCTCCAGGGGATCTTCCCAACCCACGGATTGAACCCATGTCCCATAAATCTGCATTCTCCTGCATTGACAGGCAGATTCTTTACCACTGAACCAGCTAGGAAACCTCTTCCTCTCTCTAAAAGCCTCCAAAATGGTGGGGGAATATGGAAAGGAACGTGGCTTTTCTGAACTCAAGGCGGTGCAGAGAAAAGCCTAGCAGCCTTCTGCTGGAGCTAAAGATGGGAGCTGGTGTAACTCACGACTTCACGGCCAGGCTGTCCTGTGCTTCTCGTCCTCTCGATTTGTTGGACCTCAGAGGCTTCAGGAGGCCTGGAAGCCCCTCTGAACCTAGACTTCCATAGAGACCTCTGAGACAAGGAAGTGAAGAGGCTAGATTTATCTGCCTGTCGATGGAGAAAGTAGAAGAGCTTGCTGAGGGAGAGAAGCAACACAAATGAGTATCTTCATAAATCATCTTGCTACATAAGGCCTTCACTATACCAGTTCCCCAAATATCTAAACATAAGTAGTAAGTGTGGGAAGGAAGAAGACTAAATAGTGTAGGACCAAAATATGGGGTTCAAATCCAACCTCAGCCCCTTGGGAGGTATATAATCATGATCAAATAATATAATATCTCTGATTTGTCAGTAGCTTCCCAATCAGCAACATGTAGAATATAATACCTTGTAGATTAGTCTGTGGTGAAGTGTAAATTAATAATGTAGGTTAAGCATTTTAAAAAATCTAAGATCATGGCATCATATCTCATCACTTCACGGCAAATAGAAGGAGAAAAAGTAGAAACTGAAGAGCTGATGCTCTCAAATTGTGGTGCTGGCGGAGACTCTTGAGAGTCCCTTGGACAGCAAGAAGACCAACCAGTCAATCCTAAAGGAAATCAACCCTGAATATTCATTGGAAGGACTGATGCTGAGGCTGAAGCTCCAATACTCTGGCCACCTGATGCAAGAGCCAACTCATTGGAGAAGACCCTGTTGTTGGGAAAGATTGAAGGCAAAAGGAAAAAGGGGTGGCAGAGGATAAGATGGTTAGACAGCGTCACTGACTCAGTGGACATGAATTTGAGCAAACTTGCAGACATAGTGAAGGATAGAGGAGCCTGGCATGCTGCAGTCCATGGGGTTGCAAAGCATGGAACATGATTTAGAGATTGAACAGTAACAAAAAAGCATTTAACACTCTTGTTTGTTCCCCTTAACAAAATCCTTTTAGGCCCAGAAGTTCATATTTTTATCTGCCTCATTTCCTTCAGGCTTTCAGTAGAAAAAGAACTCTTCTCAGATGCTTTCAAATTTTATTTCAGTTTATCTCTGAAATAATTCCCTACTAATTCCCTACTACTAATTCCTTACTAATTCCCTACTCTACAGATTATGTTTATTTTACTGGACTACTGATTACTTGCTTGTATATATACCTCCTAGAATATTATTTGTTAAGTTTCCCATATGATTCAGTGATAAAGAATACACATGCAGTGCAGGAGATGAGTTCAATCCCTGGGTTGGGAAGATCCTCTGGAGAGGAAATGGCAACCCACTCCAGTATTCTTGCCTGGGAAATCCCATGGACTGGGGAGCCTAGTGGGCTATAGCTCATGGGGTTGCAAAAGAGTTGGACACAACTTAATGATTAAACAACAGTAACAACTATATCATTAATGAGAAAATATTTTAAATGTATTATTCTAACATCTAAATAATTTACTTATGTAGTCATGTTAAATGAAAGAAAAATGGATTCTGTGATAATTTTTACTTGATTTTTTTTATTATTAGCTTTTCAATTATCAGAAATACCTGATACTTTCTATTCTAAAAGAAAAATGAAGGCACAACCTCCTTAGATTTATGTACTCAAAGCAAATTTTAAAATTACTGTGCAACAAACAGGTACATTCATAAGTCTTTTCAAAATATACCTGTACAAATACAATGTCAATGATATTTAGAAAAAAATTTAATGAAATTTTTAAAAGCTGTGAATGAGTTTTCACAAGAGATAGGAGGGAAACCCAATTATTACTCACCAGCAGACCTGTAAAATTAAGTAATCTTATGAAAATTGTCTATATCAAGTGAAAAGCAATAGATATAGGAAGATAGAGTTGGGTTCTTCTTTTTAATGTAATGTTTTTATAAGTATAAAATAATTCAATGACAGGGAAATTTAACTGAAAGATTATAAATCCTTTCAGTTCATGGTCACCCATAAATAAACATAAATCATTTTTTTTATGATTCAAGGACAACACTGGCAGGAACTTTGATTAAAATTGAAGCAAGGTCATCATGTCTTAGCCCTTGCTTTTGGAAATAGTCTTGATCCACTTTTCTCTGTGTTTCTTAGTTAGTATAGAAGAAGTACTATACTTATTTCTATCTGAGGTGATGCTATATTTTTTGGTCATGAGTGTTTGGTTTTCTTTCATAAAATTATTTGATAACAGAACTTCATAAAACTATCAGGACTTGACCAGGTAGAGCAGCACAAACAACTTATATCAGTATTTAAGTTATTCACTTTTCTATTTTTTATTTTTGCTGAAATCTCTGTTGATGTCAAATTGTATGCTTGTTAGAATGATAGAGAAGTAAGTAGGTGAGGAGGAAGGGATAGCTTGGGTTAGTGCAAGTATGAACAATGAAAGTTCAGTAGACTAGCTACAGAGAAGTTTTGAAGTATAATCATTTTTGAAAGGTACTCCTAAAGCTGCTCTGGTCTAATCTCCAGCACTGCAACAAAATGGCAATTAATCCGCCCATGCTAACATCTTTCATAATCTTAGAAAGAGATTCTATTATGCAGTGGCCTTAAATCACTCGTTCCAACATCTTGCATGTGAGCTCAGTCACTCAGTCGTTTTTGACTCTGTGACCCCATCACTGTAGCCTGCCAGGCTCCTCTGTCCATGAAGTTCTCCCAGCAAGAATACTGGAGTAAGTTGCCATTTCCTCCTCCAGGGGATCTTCTTGACTAAACCCACCTCTCCCACATTTCCTTGCATCGGCAGGAGGATTCTTTACCACTGAGCCACCTGAGAAACCCTCCAATAACTTAAGGTGCTATTGAATCAAAAGTTTCCTTATCAGTCTCTTTTTGATGTGGTTGGTAGCTCTTCCCTGTTTTTCTTTTCTTTTTTACCTGCATAAAAAAATGCAGAATAACTACAGTCCACTCCTAAAATCATACTCCTTCTAATTTTTGAGAACAAAATTACAGCAACATTCTTGAAATTTGCATTGTTGCATAGAGAACCCTCTACTGCTTTGTAACTATCTCTTACGAACGCATTGTGAAAAACAGTAAAAGGGCTGTATGATTAGTTTTAAAGAAAGTTTGATGTACATAGCCTTTGTTAGCATGAGTTAGATATGTTTGATTATCTGATGGGCTCCTTTAAGAATAAGGCACATTTCGAGCCGGAGTTGAATTAAAGATACATGGGACATCCGTGTTAAGTTAGTCAGCAAAACAGCCAGTAACATGCTCATAGTTATTTTTTATGATCTATCAAATTGAATCACCAATCCATTAAATTTAAACTTCTAGCATGTAGCAAATCTGTAATTAAGCTAAACTAATTAACATTTTATCCTCATATGAAGAATGCATTTACTCTGTTTATATGGGATTATATTTATAAGATTTTTCTACAGACCATCTGCGTGATATCTTCTAAAGCACCATCTATCTTGTAGCATATTTCCTTAGAAAAAAATGTCTGTTGGTACAGGAAATTTATTCACCACTAAAAAAGCATTTTCCAATTTAGAAACAAAAAGAGGTACAGTATATTGTCAACTAACTCTGACTGCTTAGAGAAAGATTGATTGTGTTTGCAAACCATATGTTTGATATCTAAACCATGTTCAGAGTCTTTCATTCATGATTGCAGATTGATACAGTCCTCCTTGAAAAATATATTTATCTTTTCCAGCACTCATCAAACACTAAATACCTACCTAGGTTGCAAGAAGAATCTTTAATTCCATCATTTTACTCTGGTAATTGCTTTTCCTTCCTTATGTTTAACCAGAGTAAATGAGCTATAATTTTAAATTTCTCTTGACACTCGCTATCAGATGCTGCATAAAACACGAGCAAGGTGAGGAATGATGAAAAAGGCAACAGAAATAAAAATCTTTGCTGCAGCAAAAAGGTGTTGCTTATGTGGGTCAGAATGATTACTACAAAGACATCGGGATGACTTAAATCTTATTAATTCCAAATCAGGGTCCCCAACACCTGCAGGGATCATTTGTAAACTGAAAGGCATGTACCCCCGCGGAAGGGGGAGCCCCCTCTGAGGCCACTGAGTTGTTGACACGTGGGGATGCCAGACTTGTGTGCCTCTTTTCTGATTTTTTCCAGAAAGACCAAAATTCTGATAACTTTTATGAAAATCTCTCTACTTTAAAATGTTGGCCACCTAGCCTATTTGATGTCATTGTAATGCTGTCCAAGCCAAAAAAAAAGCATATGTGAGAAGAATTAGATCAACCTTGACCTCTCAGTTTACTATCTCATCCTCAGATTGTGTTGCCAGGCAATAGCCTCAGCTGCAAACTAACATAGTGAAATACTTTCTAACATTAAGGACTGAGACTTTCTGCCATCCATATATATATATGTATTATGTGTGTATATATATAGATAGATAGATAGATAGATAGCATTGCCAAAATATTCAGTGAGGAACTAGGAAAACTTAGTTGCAGTCGCATTTCTGCCAATCTAGATTTTAGGCTCATAGTGATGGCAACAATCATGAGAACCCACATTTATTAAGTACTTGCCCTTTTGAGTTCACAGGCTGGCGGTCTCTACCCTGTAACATGTTCACTTGCATTCTCTCATCTAATCCTCTTAAGAACCCTGTTAAGGGTTGTGATTATAATAATGGGCTTCCATGGTGGCTCAGACAGTAAAGAATCAGCCTGCGATGAGGAGACCTGGGTTCAATCCCTGGGTTGGGAAGATCCCCTGGAGAAGGGAATGGCTACCCACTCCAGTCTTCTTGCCTGGGGAATTCCATGGACAGTGGAGCCTGGTAAGCTACCAGTCCATGGGATCGCAAAGAGTCGGACACAACTGAGTGACTAACACACACACACATACACACACAGATTTATAATAAACAGCATTCTTGAGCACCTAAGATAAGATAGACACCATATAATTCATTAATTATTATTAAACTGTATATTAGGTATTAATAATACTTCATATCTAGTCCCTGTAATCCTGGATTTATATATCCAGTGGAGAAGATAGACAATAAACAACTGTACAATGCAAATGTAAATGTCACAGACCACTTGAAGTAAGTTGCCTAAGGGCACACAACTAATCATTTGCAGAACTAGAATTTAGAATAAGTAGAACTGGACCATAAAGAAGGCTGAGAGCTGAAGAACTGATGTTTTTGAATTGTGGTACTGTAAAGGACTCTTGAGAGTCTCTTGGACAGCAAGAAGATCAAACCAGTCATTTCTTAAGCAAATCAATCCTGAATTCTCATTGGAAGGACTGATGCTAAAGCTGAAGCTCCAATACTTTGGCCACTTGATGCAAAGAGCTGACTCATTGGAAAAGACCCTGATGCTGGGAAAGATTGAGGGCAAGAGGAGAAAGGGGCAGCAGGGAATGAATGATTGGATAGCATCACCGACTCAATGGACATGAGTTTGAGCAAACTCCTGGAGATGGTGAAGGACAGGGAAACCTGCAGTGCATGGGGTCACAAAGAGTTAACCATGACTTAGCAGCTGAGCACCAACAACATTTATTGAGAACTTACTATATGCCAGGCACTGTTCTAAACAGATTACACAGGTTAGCTCCTTTGAACCTCAGAACAGTTCTATGAGTTATGTGCTATTACTGTTCCCATTTTTCAGGTGAGCCATCTGAGGCACAGAAAAGATTAAGTAACATGTGGCAGATTATACAGATAGTAAGTGAACTCAATATAAATTATATATATAATTTAAATATATATAGTTTTATTTGCAAGTGTTTTTCATTCTGGACAAGATACAGTGATGTTGACAAATACTATATTTGATAGTATTCAGTTCAGTCACTCAGTTGTGTCCAACTCTTCACAACCCCATGGACTGCAGCACACCAGGCTCCCTGTTCATCACCAACTCCCAGAGTTTACTCAAACTCATGTCCACTGAGACAGTGATGCCATCCAACCATCTCATCCTCTGTCGTCCCCTTCTCCTCCCGCCTTCAATCTTTCCCAGCATCAGGGTCTTTTCGAATGAGTCAGTTCTTTGCATCAGGTGACCAAAGTATTGGAGTTTCAGCTTCAACATCAGTCCTTCCAATGAACACTCAGGACTGATCTCCTTTAGGATGGACTGGTTTGATCTCCTTTCAGTCCAGGGGACTCTCAAAAGTCTCAAAAATTTACTCCGAAGACTAAACGTCTTTTGATTTCATGGCTGCAGTCACCATCTGCAGTGATTTTGGAGCCCCCAAAAAACTAAAGTCTGACACTCTTTCCACTCTTTCCCCAACTATTTGCCATGAAGTGATGGGACCGGATGCCATGATCTCAGTTTTCTGAATGTTGAGCTTTAAGCCAACTTTTTCACTCTCCTCTTTCGCTTTCATCAAAAGACTTTTTAGTTCTTCTTCACTTTCTGCCATAAGGGTGGAGTCATCTGCATCTCTGAGGTTATTGATATTTCTCCTGGAAATCTTGATTCCAGCTTGTGCTTCATCCAGCCCAGTGTTTCTCATGATGTGCTCTGCATATAAGTTAAATAAGCAGGGTGACAATATATAGCCTTGATGTACTCCTTTTCCTATTTGGAACCAGTCTGTTGTTCCATGTCCAGTTCTAACTGTGGTTTCTTGAACTTTAGAAATACAGGTTTCTCAAGAGGCAGGTCGGGTGGTCTGGTATTCCTGTCTCTTTAACAATTTTCTATGGTTTATTATGATCCACACAGTCAAAGACTTTGGCGTAGTCAAAAAAGCAGAAATAGATGTATTTCTGGAACTCTCTTGCTTTTTCGATGATTCAGCAGATGTTGGCGATTTGACCTCTGTTTCCTCTGCCTTTTCTAAAACCAGCTTGAACATCTGGAAGTTCATGGTTCATGTATTGTTGAAGCCTGGCTTGGAGAATTTTGAGCATGAATTTGCTAGCTTGTGAGATGAGTGCAATTATGCGGTAGTTTGAACATTCTTTGGCATTGCCTTTCTTTGGGGCTGGAATAAAAACCGACCTTTTCCAGTCCTGTGGCCACTGCTGAGCTTTCCAAATTTGCTGACATTTTGAATGCAGCACCTTCACAGCATCATCTTTCAGGACTTGAAATAACTCAACTGGAATTCCATCACCTCCACTAGTTTTGTTTGTAATGATGCTTCCTAAGGCCCACTTGATTTCACATTCCAGGATATCTGGCTCTAGGTGAGTGGTCACACCATTGTGATCATCTGGGTCATGAAGATCTTTTTTGTACAGTTTTTCTGTATATTCTTGCCACCTCTTCTTAATATCTTCTGCTTCTGTTGCTGCTGCTAAGTTGCTTCAGTCATGTCCGACTCTGTGTGACCCCATAGATGGCAGCCCACCAGGCTCCCCTGTCCCTGGGATTCTCCAGGCAAGAACAATGGAGTGGGTTGCCATTTCCTTCTCCAGTGCATGAAAGTGAAAAGTGAAAGTGAAGTCACTCAGTCATCTGCTTCTGTTAGGTCCATATAATTTCTGTCCTTTATTGTGCTCATCTTTGCATGAAATGTTCCCTTGGTGTCTCTGATTTTCTTGAAGAGATCTCTAGTCTTTCCCATTCTGTTGTTTTCCTCTATTTCTTTGCATTGATCACTGAGGAAGGCTTTCTTATATCTCCTGGCTATTCTTTGGAACTCTGCATTCCAATGGGAATATCTTTCCTTTTCTCCTTTGCTTTTGGCTTCTCTTCTTTTCACAGCTATTTGTAAGGCCTCCTCAGACAGCCATTTTGCTTTTTTGCATTTCTTTTCCATGGAGATGGTCTTGATCCCTGTCTCCTGTACAATGTTATGAACCTCTGTCCATAGTTCATCAGGCACTCTGTCTATCACATCTAGTCCCTTAAATCTATTTCTCACTTCCACTGTATAATCATAACGGATTTGATTTAGGTCATACCTGAATGGTCTAGTGGTTTTCCCCACTTTCTTCAATTTAAGTCTGAATTTGGCAATAAGGATTTCATGATCTGAGCCACAGTTAGCTCCTGGTCTTGTTTTTGCTGACTGTACAGAGCTTCTCCATCTTTGGCTGCAAAGAACATGATCAATCTGATTTCAGTGTTGACCATCTGGTGATGTCCATGTGTAGAGTCTTCTCTTGTGCTGTTGGAAGAGGGTGTTTGCTAGGACCAGTGAGTTCTCTTGGCAAAACTCTATTTGCCTTTGCCCTGCTTCATTCTGTACTCCATTCTGTACTTCATCTGTAATTTATATTACATTAATATAAATAATAGAAGTATTATTTTACATATATGAATTGGCTTAGAATAAATTTCTGTATAGACGATAGCTACATAATTCTAGAGGAATCAAATATGATATACCTTTATGGTGGAACAAAAGATTTCCTAATTGGCATGTGACACTGCCATCCATTTCCAAATGACTTGTATTTGTCATAGACTAGTGAGGAAATCCAGGGCATGACATTTTATATTGATGGCTCTGTATCTTCCCCAGAGACTTTACACTCAGGAACACAGTCATATAGGATTCAAGTGCAAAATCACAGGTGAAAAGGAGAACATCTGGTTCTTTACAGGGCCTCAGAGGAAGTGACCTGATATGATGGAAGTCATTATAATCACAAGGTCCTAATGCACTTTAGAAAAAAATTGCATACTAACCTATGAACTACTGTAGCTAATTAAAATAGCCTCCAGAGAAAACTATTAAACTATCATAGATAAACATTCATTATTAACATTTGATGTTTTGTGTCTCCACAGCATACTCTGGTGAAATCTGTTATCCTTTAATCATATCTCTCTTTAGGAAAATATGAATGTCTTAATATGTTGCAAACACTGGTCTCTGGATACCATAATTAAATTTTGGTGTAATGAAACTATTCACCTGTTATCTACAGATTTTTAAATAGCATCTTACATGTTTATCCCAGCATGTTGTAGCTAGTGAACACCTAAGAATTCATTTAGCATATTTTGAAAAAAATACCACCCAACAACCTACTAATTCACTTCATAGCACTCTCCGTATTATTTTGATTATGTCAAGGAAGTATCTGTTTAATTCCAAATTTGTCATCCTGTGTTCTAACCATCAGACCCCTCAGTGGGCCTGTGTCAGTATGTTCATTCCCTCCAAAGAGAATGTGGAACATTTGGAAGCTGTAGAGGACATACATATTGAGGGTGACAGATAAAATGTTAAAGGTTTATGAAACCTTCAGCAGAAAGTTAAGGGGAACATTGACTTATTTTCTATGTAATAATTTATACTCTGTATTTTCATATTGTAGAGATTTCTTTTCCTGCTCTTTGATTGTGCTAAATGGAGGCCAAGGACCAGCCATCTACTAAAGATAGAAAAGCATATGCAGAACTTAGAGCAATAAACATTGAACTGAGAACAACTTTAGATGATTCTCACATTATATGTAAGAACCAAATTTCTAATTAAGTCATTATTGTGAAACTAACCTGAAATCCTTATTTAGAGGATTTCATAAGATAAGATTGCTTCTTATCAGTCCCTGACATTATATAGCCCATCACAGCATGGGCCACTGCAGTCATGTTTTGAATCCTCACTTCCTGCCACTTTCCTGTGCATATTTCTCAATGTAGCTGTTAAATTTTTTGTGTCAGCTTGACAGGGCTAAGGGATGTTCAGATAACAGGTAAAGTATCATTTCTGAGTGTGTCTGTGAAGTTGTTTCTGGAAGAGATTGGCATTTGAATCAGTAGACTGAAGATCATCTCCCACCAATGCAAATAGGCATCATCCAATCCAGTGGGGGTTTGAATAGAAAAAAAAAAAAGGGTGGAGAATGAGCAAACTTAATCTCTACTTGGAGCTGGGAAATCTTTCTCTTGCTTTCAGATATTAAAATTCCTACTTCTTGAGCCTTAGGACACAGATTTGTACCATTGGCTCCCTGGTTCTCAGTCTTTCAGGTTTCGTGGGGCTCCAACTTGCAGAAGTCAGATTGTAGGACTCTGCCCCCATAATCATGTAAGCGAGTCCTTCCTAATGAATCTCCTTCTGTATATCTATATCTATAGATTGATATATGGGTAGATTGATAGATCCTGTTGGTCCTGTTTCTTTGGTGAACACTAAGTAAAACAGTAGCTGTGTAAATTTCCCAGTTCAGTTCAGTCGCTCAGTCATATCCAACTCTTTGCAACCTCATGGACTGCAGCTAGCCAGGCTTCCCTGTCCATCACCAACTCCCAGAGCTTACTCAAACTCATGTCATTTGAGTCGGTAATGCCATCCAACCATCTCATCCTCTGTCGTCCCCTTCTCCTCCCTTCAATCTTTCCCAGCATCAAGGTCTTTTCAAGTGAGTCAGTTCTTTGCATCAGGTGACCAAAGTACTGGAGTTTCAGCTTCAACATCAGTCCTTCCAGTGAATATTCGGGATTGATTTTCTTTTGGATGGACTGGTTTGATCTCCTTGCAGTCCAAGGGACTCTCAAGAGTCTTCTCCAAAACCACAGTTCAAAAGCATCAATTCTTCAGTGCTCAGCTTTCTTTATAGTCCAACTCTCATATGTATACATGACTACTGGAAAAACCATAGTCTTGACTAGAAGGACCTTTGTTGGCAAAGTAATGTCTCTGCTTTTTAATATGTTCTCCAGATTTGTCATAGCTTTTCATCCAAGGGACAAGCATCTTTTAATTTCATGTCTGCAGTCACCATCTGCAGTGATTTTGGAGCCAAAAAAACAGCCACTGTTTCCATTGTTTCCCCATGTATTGGCCATGAAGTGATGGGACCAGATGCCATGATCTTAGTTTTCTGAATGTTGAGCTTTAGGCCAACTGTTTCACTTTCCTCTTTCACTTTCATCAAGAGGCTCTTTAGTTCCTCACTTTCTGCCATAAGGGTGGTGTCATCTGCATATCTGAGGTTATTGATATTTCTCCCAGCAATCTTGATTCCAGCTTATGCTTCATCCAGTCCAGCATTTCTCATGATGTACTCTGCATATCAGTTAAATAAGCAGGGTGACAATATACAGCCTTGATGTATTCCTTTCCTAATTTGGAACCTGTCTGTTATTCCATGTCCAGTTCTAGCTGTTGCTTCTTGACCTGCATACAGATTTCTCAGGAGGCAGGTCAGGTGGTCTGGTATTCCCATCTCTTGAAGAATTTTCCAGTTTGTTGTGATCCACACAGTCAAAGGCTTTGGCGTAGAATAAAGCAGAAATAGATGTTTTTCTGGAACTCTCTTGCTTTTTTGATGATCCAATGGATGTTAGCAATTTGATCTCTGGTTTCTCTGCCTTTTCTAAATCCAGCTTGAATATCTGGAAGTTCATGGTTCACATATTGTTGAAGCCTGGCTTGGAGAATTTTGAGCATAAATTTGCTAGCTTGTGAGATGAGTGCAACTGTGCAGTAGTTTGAACATTCTTTGGCATTGCCTTTCTTTGGGACTGGAATGAAAACTGACCTTTTCCAGTTCTGTGGACACCACTGAGTTTTCCAAACTTGCTGGCATATTGAGTGCAGCACTTTCACAGCATCATCTTTCAGGATTTGAAATAGCTCATCACCTCCACTAGCTTTGTTTGTAGTGATGCTTCCTAAGGCCCACTTGACTTTGTGTTCCAGGATGTCTGGCTCTAGGTGAGTGATCACACCATTGTGGTCATCTGGGTCATGAAGATCTTTTTTGTATAGTTCTTCTGTGTATTCTTGCCACCTCTTCTTAATATGTTCTGCTTCTGTTAGGTCCATACCATTTCTGTCATTTATTGTGCCCATCTTTGCCTGAAATGTTCCCTTGGTATCTCTAAATTTCTTGAAGAGATCTCTAGTCTTTCCCATTTTATTGTTTTCTTCTATTTCTTTGCATTGATCACTGAGGAGGGCTTTCTTATCTCTCCAGCTATTATGCATAATTTTTTATGCCTCTGAGTTTTTGCATAAGCTTTTGCCTAGTTGCTCATTTTCCCCATGAAAACTTCTGTTCATCTTTTAAGGTATAGATCAAATATGACCAGCTTTCTTAGACTCTCTCTGACTCCAGATGGTTCCTTTTTCTTTTGTGCATAATTTCCTTACCTAAATTGTAATCTATTAGAACCTAAGTAACATGTAGTATGGTATTATTATAAAAAATATTAATACTTAAAGTATAATAGCTATTATACTTTATATATATAACTATATATATAATTAAATACAAAGTGTGTCTTTGTTATATGTTTACTTCTTTAGCTTAATGGGATATATTTGAGAATAAAATCCATTTTTTATTCTTTATCTTCAAAATCATCACTGTTAACAAAGTATTTAGCAGATGGCAAATGCTGAATAGCTATGGACTCTTTCATATGCTATTATTATTAGATGCTCAATAGCAATTTGGTAATTGAATAATAAATGATCTAGGAAGATAATTTTGTATATTTGCATAAAACTTTGCATAAAGTTAATACTGAAATATTTTATTCACTTTTTTTGATATTCAAATAACCCTATGTTACCACAAGGCTGACAGTATATTCATTTTATAGATAGAACTATAACAGAGGGAAATATAGATATTAACTAGGTAATACTTAATATGTTACAAGCTTGGAAGATCTATAAAGTGATAGCAGGGTTGATAAATATGGCAATTTATATACTTATTTATCTCTACTTTCTCATGCAGTCTCATTAAAATTGTAGTAAAATCATTTTAAAGTGAGTTTAAAATGAAGAAAAAGAGGAATTATGGTAGTGGAGAGAGTATATTGAAGACTGGATAGTAGTCCTGCTGGCTTGAAAAACTAAATCTACAAGTCAGGGTTGGGTAAACAGAGGGTAACTAATAAAAAATCAGTTCCCTCACTCAACCTTGGGAAACACTGGGGAATTTGAGCCTCAAGTACCTCTGAAAATGATGCATGGTGAAGTTGAAAACATGAAAATCTGAATGGAAGATTGTGAAGAGAACATTCAGATTCCCTCAGATTGCCTTCCTGATCCTCTATGGACTCCAGCAGAAGACTGGAGATTCTAGAGCATGAACTGAAATGGACTTGGTGATAGCAGGCTTGTCCAAGGACTGAGTGGGGTGCTATTCTTAAAACAGGGAATTATAGGAAACTCCATATGCTGAAACTGGTCTCCTAAAAGAGAAGAATCTAGAAGTTAATTGAATAAGTAAACTGGAAGCAGAGAAAATGTAGTCAGAGAAAACAACATACTTGAACTAATAATTTTAGAATGAAAGGAGACATGGGTAATGCTAAGATCCAGGTGTGTCTGTGGAAGTGCTTTGCTGAGGTAGGGTGGAGATGAAGGTCCTTGGAGATTGTAGAGGTCAGGGGTCAGACAGTGTATTAGTTGCACCTTCCATTTGGGCAAGAAGTCACTCAGGATCATCATGGGTCTTTAACGTTTAGGGCTCTTCAGCTGCAAGCAGCAAGCTGGTAATTGACTCAATTGATGTGTGTGCTATGTCACTTCAGTTGTGTCTGATTCTTTTCGACCTCATGGACTGTAGCCCACCAGGCTCCTCTGTCCAAGGGCTTCTACAGGCAAGAATACTGGAATGGGTTGCCATCCCCTTCTCTAAGGGATCTTCCCAATCCAGGGATCAAACCTGTGTCTGTTACATCTCCTGCATTGGCAGGCAGTTCTTTACCACTACTGCTACCTGGGGAGCCCCAGTTGATACTGGTAACTTAAGTAAAAAGGAGGAATTTAATATAAGGATATGTAGAATAGCTTACAGGCTATTAGCTATCACAGTAAAAGCTGAAGATACTTTCTTCTGAAATAACAGAAACCAGAATGGCTCCAGAGTTCTAAGTAGCTGGAATTGATAGTTTTTTCTGAACACCAGTTTAGAAGGAACTCTGCCCCATTTTTCATCCTTTCTGAGAACTCAAAATTCTCTGAGAATAGAGAATCAGTTTAGCCTACTTTCAGTCATGCACCTCTTGGCTAGTAAAGTGCAGAGACCTTGATTGACATTAAGGATGCCCTCAATGGGGAGGAAGGAGTTGCCCAAAGTAAATGAGGATACAACTACCAAAAAAAAAAAAAAGAGAAGGGATCATTGCTGGACAGACAGAATTAACAAATGTCTGCTATAGAATCCTGTTGGGAAAGCATACATGATGTATTCTAACTTTGTATAGTAAATACTTAACTCTTTGTATAGTTATCATGTAGTAATGAGTAAATATCTTAACAGAAAGTTAATTTATTTTTTAATTTCAGTTGATGAAAATACTCTTAAACCTAGAATTATCATATTACAGTCTGAAAATGCAAGCTTTAGTCTTAAAAAGAAAATTTTGATTATAAAAATAAGAATTCTATTTTATGAACTGCTTAAAATTAGAAGTTTAAAAATTCTCTGAAGACACACTTTCTGATACTTCACTTGATTTGTATTACATAATAAGGAAAGGAGGTGGGCTTTTCTGGGGTCTCAGATGGGAAAGAATCTGACTGCAATTTGGGAGACCTGGGTTTGAACTCTAGGTCAGGAAGATCCCCTGGAGAAGGAATTGGCAACCCACTCTAGTATTCTTGCCTGGAGAATTCCATGGACAGAGGAACTTGGCAGGCTACATGCCATGGGGTCGCAAAGAGTTGGATGCAACTGAGCGACTAACACACACATCCAAGAAAAGGAGATATATATTTACCAAAAGCTAATAGTTAAAAAAAAAAAACACCAAACACCTCGATAACAAAATAGGTTTCAGAGTCCATATTTCTTCATGAACTTTCAATTTATCCACACTATGCTGTCAAAAACAATAGACACAGTTGTGCTTAAGTTTATGACTGGGGAATTCCGGTAAGATTGAACATGTGCCAAAACTTGTGACAGAATCAGGATAACACCTACCCATTTGTCTTGCTGGCCCACGTGACTAATTTAAATGATTGTTTGTATAAACTAAACTGGTAGCAGGAGAGAATCATTATGATTGGTTTATTTGCTGACACAAAAAATCTAAACCACCTGGAGGATGAAAGAGCTAAGAGTGAATCGATTGAAATGTCAACAACCTCTCTTCCGTTTTTGAATTTTCTTTCAAGAATGAAGGTAATTTCTCAAATGGATCTGTGGATCCTTACTTTTCTACCTATGGGTGCTTGCTAAGCCACTTCAGTTGTGTCTGGCTCATGGTGAACCTATGGACTGCAGCCCACCAGGCTCCTCTGTCCATGGGATTTTCCAGGCAAGAATACTAGAGTGGGTTGCATGTGCCTTCCTCCAGGGGATCTTCCTGACCCAGGGATCGATTCCAGGTCTCCTGCATTGCAGGTGGATTCTTTACCATCTGAGCCACCAGGAAAGGTAAAGATGATCATACCATCTGTATAAAAAGATTTTTATTTTATTTTTTCCTTTCCAATCCATAAGCATTTTATTTTCATTTCCTTATAAAACTGGCTTGGAATTCCAATAAACTGAATAAAATTGTGAGAGTCAACATCCTTTCTTTGTTCTCCGATTTAGGGGGAAAGAATTTAATAATTTACCATTAAAGATAGCTATATATTTTTCCAGTTACCTTTAACTAGATTGAGAATGTTCTCTTCTCTTCTAAATAGGCTTGAGTCTTTATTACAAATGGATTTTTAATCTTGTCAAATATTTCTTCTGCATCTATGAAGATGCTCATGTGAGTTCCTTTTTTCATCTATTAATATGGAGAATTACATTGATTCATTGTTAGACATTAAGCCAACTTTGCATTCCTGGGATAAGCCCCACTTGGTCATCAAGGTGATTAATAATCACCTTTTTTAATATATTTTATGTACTTGATTTTCTAACATTTTATTGAAGTGTCTTTCATCTATGTTCATGCAGAATTCTGATCTCCGGTTTTCTTTTCTTATAATGTTTTCGTTTAGTAACAAGATAATACTAGCCTCATAAAATGAGTTGAAAAGGATTTTTTCCCCTTTTGTTTTTTGGAGGAGTCTTTGTACAATTTATTTTTAAAATGCTAGATAGGCCCTGTCAGTAAAGCCACTTGGACCTAGGGTTTCCTTTGGGGAAGATTTTAGCTTCAAAACCAGTTTCTTTAAGAGATCTAGGATGGTTCAGGTAATTTTGTTCTTGAATGAGCTTTGAAAGCTCTTATCTTTCAAGACTTTGCCCATTGTACATAAGTTGTTCAAGTTATTGACATGAAGTGGTTCATGATATATTTGTATTATACTTAGGCTTGAAGAGTCTATAATAATGTCCCTTTTCCTCATTCCTGACATTGACAATTTGTATCTTTTCTCTTTTTTCCTGCTCAGTCCACTAGAGGTTTATCTATTTTATTGATGTTTCAAAGGAACAGATTTTGTTTTCCTTGGGTTTTTTTTAAATTCTGTATTCTTTTTCTGTTTTCTATTTCATTGATTTTAGCTTCCATATTTATTTATTTTCCTTAGTTGTTTAAAGTGAATGGTAAGTCATTAATTTAAGACTTCCCTTCCGTCTTAATATGAGCATTCAAGGCTTTAAATTTCCATAAACATTGATTTAGCTCCACCCCACAAATTTTGATATGCTATGGTTTATTTTCATTAGGTTCAAAATATATTCTAATTTTCTTAATGATTTTGACTGAAATGATGAGAAACTATAGGATAAATATATATATGTACATATATATTTTAAACAGAGATGAGTTGGTAAGGAATGAGAAAATGAAAGTCAAGCTTGACCTTCTTCACAGTTTTGTTAGGGCAAGCAAGATGGGATTGTATTTCACGTGATTTTGGCAGCATATATTGAAGTTACTTTCAGTTTGAAGGGGCACATTATAGAGAATATGCATGGTCTAAGACCCTCAAAAAACATGCAAAAATTGTGCCTAGATACACTGAATAATGTATGTAAACTACCATAACTAAGAATGAAAATATTTTGATAGCTTGACAGCTCTGACAAGTGGTAATATATAGGCTTACCCCTCACAATATATGCTGTCACTGAACTGCTTGAATTAGCTTAAATCCCTTCTCAATATTATTTCATCTGTTGGATCTGAGCACTGAACTGTTTCACTGTGTATATAACTTGTCCCCAACTTGCCTTTGCAGCATCTTCCCCATCACGTCCCTGGTCCAAAACTCCCACTGCGTTCCTTACTGTTCCCTGGCCACCCAGGTACTTTCCACATTTTCTCAATATTTCCCCTGCCTCCAAAGCTCTTTCCCTTTTACTCATAGACAAAATACTTTTTATTCTTTAAGAATTTTCTCAAAGGGCATTTGATCTGAGAAGCATTTCTAAATCCATCTTCTTCTGCTCACCTTCTCATCCCAGAGAGATTTTTTCACTCCCACTTCTCCATACAGGGAGCATCATGTGCTTGGTCAATTCTCCAGCACTATTGTCTCCCTAAATGTGAGGCCTAGCATCCATGACATTGCTTGGCATATGGCATACAATTCAGTGCTAATAGTAGTAGTCAACACTGAGTCTTTGACAATGCATCAGACAATATGCAATTCATTATGTAACTATTCCCTACAAGACCAGAGGTTCAGTTCAGTTCAGTAGCTCAGTCATGTCCGACTCTTTGCAACCCTGTGGACTGCAGCATGCCAGGCTTCCCTGTCCATCACCAGCTCCCAGAGTTGCCTCAAACTCATGTCCATAGAGTCAGTGATGCCATCCAACCATCTCATCCTCTGTCATCCCCTTCTCCTCTTTCCTTCAGTCTTGCCCAGCATCAGAGTCTTTTCCAATTAGTCAGTTCTTCGCATCAGGTGGCCAAAGTATTGGAGTTTCAGCTTCAACATCAGTCCTTCCAATGAACACTCAGGACTGATCTCCTTTATGATAGACTGGTTGGATCTCCTTGCAGTCCAAGAGACTCTCAAGAGTCTTCTCCAACACCACAGTTCAAAAGCATTAAATCATGGTTTTTCTTACATGAGAGAGCCATGGAGAGGTTGAGCAATTTTGCCACAGTTATAGCTGGTACAGGCAGATCTGAGATTCAGATCCAGGCTATCTGACTTTCCAATCAGCTCTCTAGTAAGCATAGTGTCTCTCCCAGTGATTGCCAAGTTGAACTGGATAATGCTTTAGAATGTGTCAAGGAAATAATCAGGTCTCCAGAGATTTAAAAAAAAAAAAAAAAACTGAATACTCTTTCACAATAAGGGCTGAAGTTTTCTATTTCATAACCTAACAAAAATACAGAAGTATAACAAAATTTTTTTTCTAGGGATTTACATGAAACATGTCAAAATTGACTATGGATCTCTGCATTTAAATTTTTACACAATGGCAACATATAACACAGCTCTTTCTGGAGGAATGCCCACCAATTTAGATTATAAGTAGATGCATATAAATACTTGAAATAAGTCTTGGAAAATGTACACATAACATAGTGAGGAAGGTTACCAAGTTTTTCTGGTTAGTAACTTGGTGAGATAATCCCAGAAAAGAAATAAAGACACATTTAGGCATAAAAATAAGTTGGGTTGGTCCTCTTCCCTGTTTCTGGAAAACAAGTCTTCTGATGGACGAGCACGGGCGGCCCCCATGTTGGATGCACCTCCACAGTGGCTGTTATCGAGAGCTGCAGTCAGACCTCACTCGAAACTCAGAGGTCCTAAACTGAGCCTGAATATTTCCAAGAAGAATACATTCGGTAGATAAGGAAGGTCTGTAAACTGTCAAAATGCAAATATGTGTTCAAGCTTTAACTGCACCTCCAAGGCCAAGGTGAATAAGACCCTGGAAGAACAGTGAACACTAGAGAAATGTCTTGGAAGTGGTAGATGGAAGCAGGTCTTATTTCACTGAAGCCATAAAAAATATTTACCAAAAAAATGGAAGAAAGAGCCAAGTCAAAAGCTTCATCATATAGCTGTAGTAAAAGAAAAAATGACTAGCTGAAGAAAATGTTCTCAAATACAATTTGTTTTTCCATCTTCAGACTCAAAGCGCCTTTAAGGGCAGTCTTCTCTCATCTCCCATGTTAAGTCTATTGCTGCGCTTTCTATGTGTTTTCCCTGGGCAGCACTTATCATAATTTTATTTATATTAATGTGTTAAGTTATTTGTATGATTGTTAATTGCTGCTCCCCCACTTGACTGTAGATTTCTCAGGAACAGACATCATGTCTCTTTTACTGTTGAGTCTCCTTTTTTCACACATGCATGAGGTGACAGGTGTTTTCAAATGACTTGATGAGTGAATAAATGGCTCTTCCCACGCAGACTCTAGATGGTATAGGGAGAAAAACTAGTATAATTAATTTTTAACACTAATATAGAAACAGGTACTAAAATCAAGAGAGAAAATTTTGATATCTAGAGCTTGTATTCACCTAGAACTATCAATACTGGATCTACTTCCAGTTTCTAATAAGATTTTTTTATTTATTTGAATCTGTGACAGCAACAGGGTAGAAGAAGTTCTAGTTTAAGAGTCTTCCAGTTTTTGGAGATGCAGATGTAGAGAACAGTCTTATGGACACAGCAGGGGCAAGAGAGGGTGGGACGAACTGAGAAAGTAGCATCGACATATACACACTATCATATGCAAAATAGATAACTGGTGAGAAGTTGCTATGTAACACAGGAAGCCCAGCCTTGCAGTCTGTGATGGCCTACAGGGGTGGGATGGCGAGAGGGGAGGGAGGCTTACGAGGGAGGGAATTTACGTATAATTATGGCTGATTCACATTGTTGTATGGCAGAAATCAACACAACGTTATAAAGCAATTTTCCTCCAATTAAAAAATTTTAAAAAAAAGAAGACATCTAAAAAAATGAGGCTCCCAGTTTTGCTCAGAAATGTTACCAAGCTGAAGCCCTAAAAAAACACCCTCAGAATATTTAAAACATAATTTGAATTAATTAAACACAGAGTTCTCTTAATTATTTTTTAAATTCCTAAATCCAGAATTGTTGTATCTTTATGAAAAATGAATTAGGAAACTAAAGATATACCTAGGTATGCAAATGAGTTGCACTCTATATGTTGTTTGATAGGCTAAGCATGTTAAACATAAATGTTACAGCTAATAACACTCTGGGCATGCTATGAATTTATGGTGTCATATACATTGCAATTATTGATTTACATAAGTATTGTAATTTTTCTACCAGTGTAACAGATTTCAGCTTGAAAGGACCATAAACTGAGAGACTCACTACAGTTTAAAGTTAGCAGCTGGTGAGGAGATGAATTCCAAGTCAGAAGAGGGAGTAGGCAGAAGGTTCCTGCTGTTTCCTGAGGAGAATGTCCCTGGGTGATACATCTGCTGTTGAAACATCAAAACACACTTCATTGTGGAATCCTCTGCACATACTTAATCCAGATTTCCTTGATTTTAACTTTATATGGAAAATGAAGTGAAAACATATACACACTTCCTAGTTTTAAGGGAAAAAATGCCAAACTGTTTTAATAAATATTTAACAAATTTATTTAATAAATAAATGATAAATCTATTTAATAAGTAGATACTTTAGTGGTGGGCAGAATATGCACTTTTCTAGTTCCTAAAACATGAATATGCTACCTTACATGGCAAAAGGGACTTTTTATATGTGAATGAGTTAAGGATCTTGAAATGGGACAATTATCCTGAATTATTTGGGTGAATCTAATGTAATCAAAGGGCTTCCCTGGTGGCTCTGTGGTAAACAATACACCTGCCAACGCTGGAGATGCAGGTTCAGTCTCTGGGTCGGGAAGATCCCCTGGAGAAGGAAATGGAACCTACTCCAGTACTCTTCCCTGGGAAATCCCATGAACAGAGGAGCCTGGTGAACTACCGTCCATGGAGTTGCAAAAGAGTCAGACAGGACTTAGTGACTAGACAACAACAACTATGTAATCAAAAGGGTCCTGATAAGAGGGAGAGAGGATGGTCAGAGTCAGAGAAGTACATGCAACAATGGAAGCAGAGGTCAAGGAAATGCCATTGCTGGAAAGAAGCCACCAGCCGAGAAATTCAGGCAGCCTCTACAAGCTAAAGAAGACAAAAGATTTTCTCATAGAGACACAGAGGCCTGCTGACACCTTGATTTTATTCCTGTAAGACCCATTTTCAGACTTCTGACCTACTATTCTGTAAGATAATTTGTCTTACTTTAAAACACTGAGTATGTGATAACCTATTTCAGCAACTATAGGAAACTCTTACAATTTATGTTATTGACTCCTGTTATCTCTAGCAATGATTGTTTTAAGTTTATTTTCTTTACTGTTCATTCTGTTCTAAATCTTAATTCAGGTGATTCATTTCATCCAGGTGATCAGTTGATCTGGTAAAGCAAGATGTAGTAGTAAAGCAAGATGAAGTGGTCAACAGCTAAGCTGCAAGTGGAATACTTATTGAACATTTGCTATATTTATGTACTACACTACATAGTCAATGCTATGCTATTCTATATTCTCTATAGTATCCCTGATAGTTGCTATCAGAGAAGAGAAAATATGTCAAGTTCTCTACTTCTTCAAAGCTTACAGTCTTGGAAGAACTGTTGGGTTCACATATGAAACGACTGATATAAGGACTAAACTTAGAGTCCTATGTTTTTGTAAAATATGACCAACATTGTACCAAATAAAAGGAGCTATAGAATACTCACCCTAGAAAGGTACATGAGTACTTGCCTGGTTCATAAAACCATGGTAATTCTTTAACCATTTTCATCTCATTTTATAAATAGCAAGCAAAAAATGAAGCCATTGTATCAGAAGACAATTATTTTTATTATAAGTACCCAAATAAAAAATGAAGTAACATATTTGAAATATGTATTAGTTAGCGTTTACCAGAGAAACAAAGCTATTAGGATGTATATACACATATACTAAGAAATGTATTAAAAGGCCTTTATCCAAGTGATGATGGAGGTAGGCAGGTCCAAAATCTGCTGTATGGGCTGGCAGCCTAGAGACCCAGGAAAGCTGATGGTGGAGACCCAGTCTAAAAGCCAACAGCCCAGAAACTTGGACCCTCTTGCCTCCTTCTTACTAGGACCTTTGTGATTACATTAGAGTCATGTCATAATTCAGGCTAATGCTCCCATTTCAAGTTCCTTAGCTTTATCACTTCATGGCAAATAGATGGGGAAACAAAGGAAACAGTGAAAGACTATTTTCTTGAGCTCCAAAATCACTGCAGATGGTGACTTGCAGCCATAAAAATTAAAAGATGCTTGCTCCTTGGAAGAAAAGCTATGACAAACCTAGAGAGCGTATTAAAAAGCAGAGAGATTACTTTGCCGACAAAGGTCCGTCTAGTCAAAGCTATGGCTTTTCCAGTAGTCAAATATGGATGTGAGAGCTGGACCATAAAGAAGGCTGAACACTGAAGAATTGATGCTTTTGAACTGTGATGTTGGAGAAGACTCTTGAGAGTCCCTTGGACTGCAAGAAGATCAAAGCTGTCCATCCTAAAGGAAATCAACCCTGAATATTCATTGGAAGGACTGATGCTGAAGCTGAAGCTCCAATACTTTGGCCACCTGATTCGAAGAGCTGACTCATTGGAAGAGACCCTGATGCTGGGCAAGATTGGAGGCAGGAGGAGAAGGGGACGACAGAGGACGAGATGGTTGGATGGCATCACTGACTCAATGGACATGAGTTTGATCGATCTCCAGGAGATGGTGAAGGACAGGGGAGCCTGGCGTGCGGCAGTCCGTGGGGCCACAAAGAGTTGGTCACGACTGAGTGGCTGAACATCAACCTTAATCACATATGAAAAGACTCTTTTGCTGTGTAAAGTGACTCATCCACCTCCCAATGGTATAGATGAAGTCTGCAGGCAGTCTTCAGGAGAATTTCCTCCTGCTCAGAGAGGTCGTTCTTTTTGCTCTATTCAGACCTTCAATTAACTGGATTAAGCCTACCCACTTTATGGAGGGCAATCTGCTTTACTAGCATTTCACCAATCTAAGTGTTAACCACATAACATTTAAACAACCTCTAAACTAACATACAAAGTTAACCATCACAAGCCCACTCTATCGACTTGGCAACCATACAGATCTCCTTAAACCATACTTAATTTCCTAACAAAGAGAATAATAAGGTCTTATTTCTGCCTAATATAATACAACTATTCTGTGTACAACTGAAAACATACTAACCTTTCCCCCAAGGAAGATACAAAGCATTTATTGATGTTTACTGTTCTTGATATACTGTAATTTAAGTTCTATGATGTAAGGTTAACAATACTTAAATACTATGATATAAAGTGAATACATCTTATGTTACACAATAAAGAGACAAGAGAGGAAAGAAAACAAAGATATTATACAAACAAACATGAAAACAAACATATTCATAACAAAATAAGGGAGGAATATGACAATTACAGTCTTTATTTCCATCACTAGTCACATAGTCATAACTATCTTCTTCTAATACCCATTCCATGTTACTTTTGCTTTAAGCAAGAATGTCAGTTTGTGGTTCTTTACCTGCTAGGGTGAGTCAAATCTTTTTCCTGAAGGATCTCATTTGTATTCCTACCTGAATTGTGTTGTTAACAGTTTTCCACTGACTGTCCATCACAGGGCATAGTAATACTAAGAGATGCCCTAAATGGGATATCCTATTATATTGTAGACACATTCTTCCTTACCTCCACTGTGGATTTTCAGTCCAATTTCCCATTTGTTTTCAGGATCCATCACCCCGGCCAAAACCACAATTCCCTTCTTTGCCTATAGATTCAAAACCATGAGTCATCCAGGATAGCCAGATGGCTGTCTTAACATCCAATTCAGTGGAATCATTGTTGTGTCTTTAATGGAAGCATTTCTCCCTTTGGAACTAAGACCTCTAGACCAGCAGATTATAAGGTTGCAGGTATAGGAGGTAAAATTTCTGCTAGTGGATCACTAGGGATGAGAGTGAGTTATACTATCCTCATTTCCATCCTCTTGATTCCTGGACCAGTGAATCCTGGCTATGAAAGAAATAGAACCATATATTTGACACAGATTCAGAAAACATACATCCTTCGGAAGATTACAGACAATACCCTGCAAGGTATTGTCACCCAACTGGCACTCTAACTAAGTCTTCAAGCCATTCTTTCAATCCAGATACTTCAGGATGGTGTGAAAACATGGTAAAATCAGTGAATTTCATGAGCACGGGCTCATTGTCCCACTTCTTTTGCTGTGAAGTGAATTCCCTGATGTGAAGCAATGCTGTGTGGAACACCATGGTGGTAGATAAAGAATGATACCACAGATGGTAGGTTTGGCAAAAATATTGCATGCTAGGAAGACAAATCTGCATCCAGATTAAGTATTTATTCCAGAAAGAACAAAATGCTGTCTCTTCTATAATGGAAGCAATCCAGTGTAATCAATCTCTCACCAGGTAGCTGACTGATCAGCCCCAGGGAATGGTGCCAAACTGGGATTCAGTGTTGGTCTCTGCTGCTGGCAGATTGAACACTTGGCCATGGCTACACCCAGGTTGGCCTTGGTGAGTGAACATCTATGTTACTGAGTCCCTGTATGCCCTCATCTGTGCCACTCTGGCCACTTTGTTTATGTGTCTGCTAAGTGATGGTATCAATGACTAGGAAGAGACTGACTAGTATCCACAGAATGGGTCGGTCTCTCTACTTGATTATTCAGATGCTCACCATTTTGTGAACATTCACCAGAACACAAATATCTTCAGATTTTTTTTTTTTGCCCAATTGAAGAAGTCTATACCTCTTTCCCAAGCTTCCTTGTCACCAATTTTCCAATCCTTCCAAGTCTCTGACCATCCGGCCAAGCCACTTGCCACAGCTCATGTATTAGAATATAATTGCACATCTGGCCATTCTTCTCCCAAGCAAATTGAAAAACCAGAGATGTTCCCCAGAGTTCTGCCCTCTGGGAGGATTTGTCTTCACCACTGTTTTGCAGGGGTGGCCCAGAAAGTGGCTGTTGTGCTGCAGCCGTCCACTTTCAGATGCTGTCTGAATATCATACAGAACCATCTGTAACCCAAGCCCAAGTCTTCTCTTTCTTTGTCAACTAATTGTAGGGAACTCCTCTTGAGGCCACACGTACAAATTGGGAGAAAGAACGTAGGATGGCTGGAGTGGGGCCCATAGGTCTTTGGGCCATAGTTTGTAACTTAAGTGTACCTTAAGGACCTGTTGGGGCCCAGTATTGTACCTACCACCCCCACTGATGCTGGAGTGCTGGGGTGTACACCCGGCCTTATGGCTGGTGAATCAGATAACACCCAGTTCATCACAGGCAACTCAAGTTGCCTCGTAACTTGGTAGCCTGTGGCTAAACATTTTGTTTCTCAAGAGGAGAGTAGTGATTTGAAGAGGATGGCAGGGCTTTCAATATACTAAGGGCTTGTACTATGATTCACCTCTAGGGGCCTGTCAAAGGCTCCAGACAGCATGCCTCACTGCCACTAACAAGCTGGCAACTCTGGATCTTCTGGATCATAAGGCAGAAGTAACGCAGCAGCTTGCACTGTGGCATGGACCCATTGCAAAGCCTTCTTCTGTACTGGGCTCCACTCAGAACTAGGAGTTGTTTTTCATATCACCCAGTAAATGGGTCAGAGTCACACATCTAAATGAGGAATATGTTGCCTCCAAAATCAGAGAATTTCATTAGTCATTGGGCCTCTTCTTCAGCTGAAGAAGCCAGACGCAATAATTCTCCTTCACCTTACAAGAGATACCCAGCATACTCGACACCACTGAACCCTAGAAATATCACTCCAGAAATTCAGGTAGAACATCCCTAACTTTTTTTTCAGCTTTTTTTTTTTTTTGAGGTTTACTTGACAAATAAAATTTTAAGACTTTAAGTGTGCATTGTGGTAGTATCACTTATGTTTGAATCTAGAAGCACTCTGAATTCTTGTCAGTTTATTTCTCACTCTCTGACACACAAATGTCTTAACAGTAAGTCTAGAGTAGTTGCTATTTCTTGTTCCCTAGGTCTTACCAGCATCATCTTATCAACATAATGGACTAGTGTGATATCATGCGGAAAGGAAGAGTGATCAAAATCCCTAAAAACTAAATTATGACATAGGGCTGGAGAGTTTCTATATTTTTGGGGTAAGACAGTGAAGCTGTATTCCTGGCCTTGCCAGCTGAAAGTAAGCTGCAAGTTGGTAAGTGACCTTTACCAACAGGTATCAAGGAAAAGTACGCTTGCCAGATCCATAGATGCATACCAGGCAGCATGGGATACATTATTTGCTGAAACAATGAAACTGCATTTCATGCAACAGCTGCAGTTACTCCCAATGCATTTAGGATTCACAGTTTCGTGGCCACAGTCCCCACTGTGGGACATGCCAAAGAAGAATGATCACAGAGCTCTTGAAGGATAGTGGTCCTCCCCTCACAAATCTACTTCTCACAGTTGTAAAAGGTGTGTCTTCTGGCTTCTCCCAGGGTGAGTAGTTAGTTTTAAATGACAAATCTGCTCTGTCATCCAAACTCCCTCAGTCTTTGAATCCTTTCCTCTGTAAGAAACCAATTTAGGTCAGTATTTTTAAGTCACTCACTATGAAGCACCTCATGGTCCATGTTTCAGCCAATCAACCAAGCAAACAGAGCTCTTTCTAACTCCCAGAGCCACAACATTAAATGTAGAATCTCTGCTGAGCGGGCTCATATCAGCACATTCAAGGGGGACCAGCGTGTGCCATGTTTAGGAATGGCTAGTGTTTTGGCATAATCATAGCAATATTTGTTGTGAGTAAGAAGAAGGCAGAAGATGGAGATTACAAAGTAGACTGGATTCATATGTAAAGACTGAAATCTTGCTACAAAATTTGTGAAGCTAATAAGGTAGCTATGCTAAAAATATCATCCACCAAGTTTCAAAAAGTCCTCAAGGTGACTTTGACTAAGTTTTTGGCCTTTCATCAGGACTTGTGAAATTGAATTAATACATCCATTTCCTTTAGATGGTTTTTCATTAAGTCTTCCCTCACACCGGTTTGGTTCTTCCCCTTCCAATCTTTGTATTATCTCTCCTTATTTCTTTTGTCTTACCTTCTTTTTCATTTTTTGAAATAGCTATTTCTTAAAGAATTAAACATTTCTGTCTTTCTGATGCCTCACAGTTATAGATAATGCTTGTGAAATGCATTTTCATGAGGTGCTTTTGGGAGGGGGCAGTGGTTAAAAATCATTTGACTCAAAGCTCTTTCCCATTGTGTGCACTTCAATCCTCAGAATATAAATCCATTTTGTAATTACTCCAATATTCTCATTTTAGAAACTTTGCCTGACACACCATTCCATATGTTTATGATTCTCTGAATGAAAAAGTGTTCCCTGACAACCATTCAGATTTTTCCCTTTAATTTCCATTTATGCCTTATTGTCTTATAATGTTCAACTGAAAATATATGTTGCAATATTGTGTGACATTATCAGTATTACTTAAGATTTTATATACCCATATATCAGCCAAATATCAGATAAATCTCACTATTCTCCTTTCCGTACATCTTCCTTCCTGGAAGAGTACAGGTAATAGATTCAATTTCTCCTTCATGACAAGTTGACTTTAAGCATTTCTTACGAACTGAAGACAAGAATCAATTTGCATTTTGGTTTGAATTATTTTTAAAATGTGAACTGGAAATTGAATTTGGCTTAACGTTTGTGCAATTAAAGTGATAGTGCTAACTGCAATGCTTTTTAGAAGAAACTTATATCAGGGTTGATTTTAAGAATAGTGTAAAGCCAAGACACAAGACTAATTTGAAGGTCTTGCTAATAAATAACGTTGTTAGAGAAAAAGGGGGTATTCTGATGATTTGTAATCCTGCAATAATGGCTTCTAAATAGTTAAGATTAGTTTGAGAGATGAGCGCCTTTCCACCCTCTATGCCATATGCCAGCAGGGGACAAAAATCAATCTTGCAAGGGCTCTGATTACTTCTGCTCCAAGTTTCTTGTCAGCAGATTCAAAATGTGCAGGGCAATGAATCTTCCACAAGGTAGAGGTGCTGCCCATCAGCTGGAAATCTTTTTTTCCCAACTTCTGGTAGAATATCTGCTTGTGATAAATTAGGAGGAGAGAGAAAAATAGAAGACTATTTGGTGCAACAATTTTAATCCTGTGTTATCAGTACAGAGAGAAAGTGACACCAGTTCCTGTAGCTTTGAAATGAAAAATGTACCCTTGGAGGGAAGAAGCCTAGAAGTTAAGGAACAAACAAAATAATGGTCTTTGTCATTGTAAAATACCATGCTGCTTAGCATATGATCAAGGGAGAACTGCACCAAATGTTGGTACCTGAATTAATAAATACTCATTCTCAGGCAAGAAGTCTAGACTTGGATCCACATTAGAAGCCACGAGGAAATAGAAATTGAAGTTTGATTATAATAAAAGCACAAGAATATGAACAATGAGAGGAAGATGGATAGTGTGGTTGGCAGAACCATGGTTTCCAAAAATGTTGTCCACCGTCTATTCCTCACAAACTGGGAATGAGTTACCTTACCTGGCAAAAGGTACTTTGCAGATGTGATTAAGTTACATACCTTAAACAGGAAAGAGTAGCCTAGATTATCTGGGTGGGCCCAATGTAATCAAAATGATCCTTAAAGTGGAAAAGGGAAACCAAAGAGGTCAGAGTGATGCAGTGTAAGAAAAACCAAACTTGCCTTTGGTTTGAGGATGGAAAGGGCCATGAACCAAAGAATGCAGGTGGTTTCTAGAAGCTGGAAGAAGCTAGGAAATGGATCCTACCAAAAGCCTACAGAAAAGAACAGCTCTGCGAGCACCTTGATCATAGACCAGGAAGACCCACATGAGACTTCTGACCTACAAAACTGTGAGATAATATCAATAAATATTTGCTGTTTAAAGCCCTTCAAATAATGGTAATTTGTTAGAGTAGCAGTAGAAAACTAATAGAAACAAGATATGAAAAGATAAAGTAAGAAATAAGTTTTAAAATTGTGTTTTACAGGGGCTTCCCCAGTGGCCCAGGGGTTAAGACTCCATGCTTCCACTGCAGGGGGCACGGTGTGAACCCTGGTGGGGGAACCAAGACTCTGCTTGCTGTGCAGTGCAGCCAATTTTTTTTAAAAAGTTAGATGAGAGCTTGTTTAGATTGCACAAACGCTTTTAACACATTGAGTTGAAACCAGATTCAAAGTATTATGTATGGTGTGATTAAGAAAAATACACGAAAATCTACTTTTCAATATAAATTTTTGTTATAATAATCTATTCTTAGATGTAAAAAAAGCTATTTTTAGATGTAAATTTTTTGTGAAATTTTCTGTTTATGTCACTTCTAACCGTCTGGTAGCAGAAATAGAAAATGTACAACTGTCTGTATATTTAAGCTCTCCTCTACACAATATTGTAAAATCCAACTCATTCTGAAGATGGAAAGAGTCCTGTCTCTACTAAAACCAAAACAACCCAAAGGTATAGTGAATTGTGTGATTTTTTTCCCTGGGCTCTGGTCCCTCAAACCCAACATCAGTCATCAGGCAGTACCCTAAAAGGCCTGCAGATGAATGGAGCTATAAAATGATACAATCATTCCATAAAACAATTTGGCAAAATATATCAAGAAATCTTTAAAAATTATGCCCTTTGAACCAGTAATGTCATTTCTTGGATTCCTAGGAATCTAAAGAAATAACAGGCAAAGATTATTACAAATAAGAATATTCACTGAAGGTTTATTTATATAGAAGAAAACTAGGAAACAATCTTAATGACCAATAAGAGGGGAACTGGGCAGTAATTTAAAATACTGTTTTCAAAGAACATTTAATTACATGGGAAAATGTGTTCAGTATGTTCCTAAATGAATAAAAGCAGGCTGCAAAAATTGAATACACAATATGATTCCAATTTAGAAAATAAAAAGAAAAAAATATGCCAAATGTTAAGAGCAGTTATCTCTGAGTAGTAGAACTGAGTTTTAGATTTTTTAACCATGTGCATATTTGTGTGTGTTGGGAGTTCAATTTATTCTACCATGGGCATATATTACTATTCAAATTAAGAAGACAGTGTTTGCCATTCAGAGCATCAGTAATGTGTGGAAGCAGCTCAGAGTCAGTTAGGCTATCCACTGGAATTAAATTGGAATTGGGGTGTTCCCTGTCTTGTCTGCCCATCTGCCTTGCCAGTTACTGAAATCATTTTTTTGTTTTTTTTTTTGGGCCATGCGGCGGGTGGGATCTTAGTTCTCCACCAGTGTTGAAACCCCGGCCCCATGCAGTGGAAGCATGGAGTCTTAACCACTGGACTGCCAGGGAAATCCCTAAAATTCGATTCTCCCAAAGTCTGGAATTAGTCTATTTAGGGACACTGGTGAAGAACCACGGCCTTGTTCTAGGAAGTTCAGTTCCTTCCAGACTGAATCTGTCCCGTGACGCTGGCACTAATAGCATAAGTGTACCCTGATGCTGGGGACGATTGATGTGGCTCAGCTGGTAAAGCATCCGCCTGCAGTGAGGGAGACATGGGTTCGATCCCAGGGTGGGGAAGATCCCCTGGAGAAGGGAAAGGCTCCAGTACTCTGGCCTGGAGAATTCCATGGACTGTATAGTCCATGGGATCGCAAAGAGTCGGACATGACTGAGCGACTTTCACTTTTCACTTTCACCCTGATGCTGGGGAAGATTGAAGGCAAAAGGAGAAAGGGCTGGCAGAGGATGAGATGGTTAGATAGCGTCACCGACTCAATGGAAATGAATTTGATCAAAGTGCCGGAGCTAGTGAAGGACAGAGGAGCCTGGTGACCTGCAGTCCATGGGGTTGCAAGGAGTCAGACATGACTTAGCGACTGAACAACCATAGAGCTCACAGTGAGCACGCACTTCTCAACAATGCATAGGTTGGTCCTGGGCCTTGCTTGTACTTACTCCCGGGAATAGCTCCACTAAGCAAGAGAACATTGCTACAAGCATTCCATCAAGCAAATAGGTACTTTTTTATTGTTCGAGGTCATAATCAGCTCATGACTAGAGAAGTCACAACTTAGTTAAAAGGGAGTTGAGCATATTTTCTGTTTCTTTGCTACTTGTATGTGTGTGGGTTTGTGTGTGTGTGTGTGTTTTAATGAATTGCTTATTCATATTCTCGCCCATTTTTATATTGTGAAGTCCATGCTTAGTTTTCTTTTATTGATTGTATCAGCTGTTTGCAAATAAATTAGTCCTTTTAAAAATAAATAAATTAAATTAAATTAATTTGCCCTAGGTTCTGTCTCTCTTCTGTGGCCCACATGTGCCATCGACTCTATTACAAGCAGTGGGTGTGTGTATGTGTACACGCAAGCTCAGTCGTGTCCAACTCTTTGCGAACCCATGGACTGTAACCCTCCAGGCTCTTCCGTCCCTGGAATTCTCCAGGCAAGAATGCTGGTATCAATGTATGGCAAAAACCACTACAATATTGCAAAGTAATTAGCCTCCAACTAATAAAAATAAATGAAAAAAAAGAAGAATGCTGGTCTGTGTGCTATATGCTTGGTTGCTGGGTTGTGTCTGAAGAATACTGGAGTGGGTTGCCATTTCCTCCTCCAGGGGATCTTCCTGACTCAGGGATAGAACCTGTTTCTCCTGCATCTCCTGCTTTAGTAGGCTGATTCTTTACCACTTAGGATGCAAATTTACTTGTTTGGTGTCAGCCCTTTTGAAAGGAAGGTGAAATTAAAAGGCTTATGAAAATATTTTCTCCTTACTAGCACCCCTAAAAGGCAGGACCTGCCCCATTTCCATATACTCCTCCCAGCATCTGGCACAAACCCTTGCACATAGGCAGTACTCAGTCAGTATTTTTAATTAAAGGATTGATACATGACACTTTTTCAAAAATTCCTTTTGGAGTTCATAATGACCACTTCGGGTGAGCATGTGTGTGTCTGTAGAGGGGCCATCATTTCCCTTTTATTCTAATGCTCATGCAGGATAGGGGAAAAGTAATAATGTCTTTCTTTTCTGATGTTTTACTGGGCCTCAGATAAAAGGGAAGAAATAATTCCATCTCATTCTAAGCAAACTGCAGAGTCTTTCAGTTCAAGAGATCAAAGCTGCATTAACTCTTCCAGTTACTGCCACTTGCCATTTACTATCGTTTAGCGCTCTGGAAAAGGTAATCTACTAAATAGTACCCAAGTGGCCTGGCAATTTATTAAGTGAGCAATCTTTCCTCACTACTAAGATCAAACCATCACCATTCAAATTCTTCACGTTCCTCAGAGATAACAAGGTGGGAAAATACCCTTGTCTTAGATGTAGGGACACTAAGGTTTAGTATTGAATCTGCTGAGAAGGGGAAATAGAAAAAAAGGATTTTCCACTGCTTACCTTAAGTTTCTAGTAAGTATTGTCCCTTTCTGACATTTGGAGTTGAGTTATTTAGGCTTTTCAGAGTCCCAGGAAGAGGCTGGAGCTTTCTTTCTTATCAAATCTATACAAAAGAGCTGTTTTGGGGGCTCCAATAAGAGTGCTAGTCTGTGGCACTTTGAGAAATAGAACATGGGTAGAGATGGGTAAGAAAGTGGACTAATTCAGTCATTCAAGGGACAAACAAGAAATAGTATGTTATTAAGACTCATGAGGCAAGAGGTAGTTGAAAAGATTTAAAGATACTTATTCTTTGCCAGCAGTTATCAAAAGTAAATATTTGAACTGAGATCTTGGTGACACTAAAACCAATCCATTCTTAGAGTTTATCCATCTCTCCTGTTGTTCACATTAAGCGTGATTCCCACCCCACACCCCACACCCCTTTTCTGATCAGACTGAGGTCATGTGGCCTCATAAAGTAGGACACCTCTCACTGTCAATTTGAAGAAGTAGTTGGTGTCTTCAGAACCGTGACAATAACAAGCTCTTGGACTTTTACCATTCTGTCAAGGTCTCCCAGCCGCTCTCCTGCTTCAGGAAAACACCAGTGGCAAGAACCACAATAAAAGGGCAAGCTTCATAAGATACATTATCTCATTGATTATCATGAAAAATCTGACAAAGATTTTGTAGGATTTCTCCTACAAAAGTAGGCATTTTCATCACTACAATGTACATGAGTGAGACACAAGAATTAAATAATGTGCCCAAATCCACACAGTGAGGAAATGATGGAATCTGGTTTTAAACCTGGTCTGTAAAAATTCCAAAACACATCTTCTTCTACATGGGATAGGGCCTATTCATTTTGCTACACTGTGTGGATTCTTCTAGCAAAAAGTTGAACTAATGTCGCAGGACTTAGATTACATTTCACAATACTCTTGAGAAAAGTAGGAAAACACAGTTTAGCAATTTCATGGACTATTGTTGTCCAGTCATAGGCCAAAATCCTCCAAAACTAAACAAATCTATATATTCATTATGGTATTTCCAAATACTGACTTAGACTCACAGCACAGGCAGCAAACTTAATATTTGCTGAATGCCAAAATTAGAAAACACATTATTTAACCTCTGTAAGTTCAGGGAACTATGCCCATAATCCAAAGAATTATTAGCGCACACTCTACACTCAGTGAATACCATGTTGAGTATACAAATTTTTAAAGAAAATACATAAAGCACAAAAAATTATGAAGATGTTTACATTCGAAGATCATATACTTTAAATAACTTGATTGCTGATATGTATAAAAAAAAACTTAACTTGATCCAAAAATTGTCACTAATATGCCAAAACGGTTAACTAGAGTTGAGCACGTCAGGGTGACTTGTAACCTGTATGATTCACCTCCCATCACCAGTAGAATAAAGCATATTAATTGTAGACCCAGGAAAATTGCATCTATTAGCTGGGTCATGAAATACCCAGGTAACTGTGCAAAATATACTTTCAGAGGAATGTAAGTGAAAATATTAATGTTAACTAACCATCCCTGGATATTTTCCATTGTGAGTCATAATTATTGATTTTTCATTTCCTCTTTATTTCTAGATACTAAAAACAAACCTATGAGACTTTAATAATAAAAATTTAAATGTATAACCTTCCAGGAAAAAATATCATTACAATCATATAGAAATCCTTCTAAATAATATCAGCTGGGACTTATCGTGTATATTCTCTGTGCCAGACACTGTTTGTGTTTCATATTCAGTAACTTATTTAATGAATAACTCAGTGAGGAGGATAGTATTATCCACATTTTACAAATGAGAAAGCCAAAGCATAGGATGATAGAATTACTTATGCAAGATCAAACACCGTAATTCAAGAAGCCAGCAATGAAAAGCCGGTCTCACTCCAGAGTTTTCACTCTTCACTGTTGCATCATTTTACCACACAACAAATGATTTACAGTACATAGCAACTAATATAATACTGAGTACAGTTAAAACTATGAAAAAATTACCAATAAGTCAATGAATTATAAAAAAAAACACTCCAATGGGAAATGGGAAAAGACATCAGAATATTAGTGGTGACTAATCTGTGATATAATCAGTTTATTTCTAGTTTTCTGTATTCTCCAATGTTTATTTAATAATAACATATCTTTCCAAGCTTTTTATTCTTAGAAAAAAGTAATGGAATCAATAATTAAGAGCTATAATGTGGCAGGGCTTTAGATTACACTCTCAAGTAAACATACAAATATTAGAGACAAATCTTGGGAAGCCTCCAATTTAAATTCCAGAAGTCCAGCATACCCTTCAGAAAGCAACCTAGACTATAAACCTCTTGAAGTTGGGATCAAATCTCTTACTAACTTTTACTGGTCTATGTCTTAATGATTACTTGTTTTTGTTGTTGTGTTAGCCTCTCAGTCGTGTCTGACTCTGGGACCCCATGGACCCAACAGGTTTCTCTGTCCATGGGATTCTCCGGGCAAGAATCCTGGAGTGGGTTGCCATTTCCTTCTCTAGGAGATCTTCCCAACCCAGGGACCGAACCCGGGTCTCCTACGTTACAGGCACAGTCTTTACCATCTGATCCACCAGGGAAGCCCTAATGCATACTACAAAGCCATAAATCATATGGCCATTCTATTGTAAAAATTGAATTGCTATGAGACAAGTGCTCGGGCCTGGTGCACTGGGAAGACCCAGAGGAATCGGGTGGAGAGGGAGGTGGGAGGGGGGATCGGGATGGGGAATACGTATAAATCTATGGCTGATTCATATCAATGTATGACAAAAAAAATAAAAAATAAAAAAAATTGAATTGCTATTATGTATTTTTCCTTGGAGGTGAGACTTAAGAAGTGGGTGAGAAAAGGAAGCGAAGAGGTAACCTAGCAAACTCAAACAGGTGCCCAGAAAAGAAACAAGCTATTACAGGTCTCTGAGTTAACAACTTATTTCTCTGGAGTCTGAGTATTAAATGGTGGAGAATCATATTCTTACAGAAAACACAAATGTTTAAAAATTTTATATATGTCTTTTGACAATGGACTAATTACAGAATGGAATCTAAATATAGAAGGGGATCTTCTTTCCCAACCCCTTCCCTTTGCTAATGGAAAATAGATTCATTCATACTTTCAGCATGTGTTAAGCACCATTCTTTGGAGAGCACCATTCTAAGCACAGTGAAGGAAACAGAAAGGATTAAGACATGGTCCAGATGATAATCTACCATTCAAGGAAAAGTGAAGAGGGCGCTCTTAGTTCCGACTGGGGGTATGGGGAAAAAGGTTACCAAGTGGAAGAGATTTCCATAGGCAAGGGAGTCCTGGAGGAAGAACTGAACAGAACCATGCAAGTGAAAAGTATTTGGTCTGTTGGAGAAAGCCAGTCATTCAAAGAATCATAAATCAGGGTACTCAGAGTGATAGAAAGAGCGGTAGACTGAACTGGAAAGGAGATTGTAACTGTTTTTGAATATCATGCTGAGTCTGTGCAAACTCCTGTAAAACCATATTGCCATCCCGTTTAAAATGGGGAGGATAAAAATGAGTTAACAATTTTGTTGTTGTTGTTCAGTCACTAAGTCATATCTGACTCTTTGTCACCCCATGGACTGCGGCATGACAGGCTTCCCAGTCCTTCACTATTTCCCAGAATTTGCTCAAATCATGTTCATTGAGTCGGTGATGCCATCCATCTCATCCTCTGTCATCCCCTTCTGCTCTCAATCTTTCCCAGAATCAGGGTCTTTTCCTAGTGAGTCAGCTCTTCGCATCAGATGGCCAAAGTATTGGAGTTTCAGTTTCAGCATCAGTCCTTCCAATGAATATTCAGGACTGATTTCCTTTAGGATGGACTGGTTGGATCTCCTTGCTAGTTTTCTCCAGCACCACAATTCAAAAGAATAAATTCTTTGACACTCAGCTTTCTCTATGGTCCAACTCTCATATCCATACACGACTACTGCAAAAACCATACCTTTGACTATATGGACCTTTGTTGGCAAAGTAATGTCTCTGCTTTTTAATACACTGTCTAGGTTTGTCATAGCTTTTCTTCCAAGGAACAAGCATCTTTTAATTTTATGGCCGCAGTCACCATTCACAGTGATTTTGAAGCCCAAGAAAATAAAACTTGTCACTTTCAATTTTCCTCTTGTATTTGTCATGAAGTGGTGGGACCAGATGCCATGATCTTAGTTTTTTTTATGTTGACTTTTCACTCTTTTCTGTCACCCTCATCAAGAGGTTCTTTAGTTCCTCTTCACTTTCTGCCATTAGAGTGATATCATCTGCATATCTGAGGTTGTTGATATTTCTCCTTGGAATCTTGATTCCAGCTTCTGATTCATCCAGCCCAGCATTTCACATGATGTATGCTGATATAAGTTAAATAAGCTAGGTGACAATATACATCCTTGATGTATTCCTTTCCTAATTTTAAATACATGCCACCTTCACTGATCACTTCTTCTCTATTGTCTTTGCTGACGTCCCTTGTTCTGCCAAATTTCTCAAAATATAGTTTCAAAGTTCTAGCCTTGGTTCTTCTCATCTTTAACTGCAATCTCTCAGTTGATCCTATCCAGTTTCAAATACTATCTATGTGCTCAATCATGTCTGACTCTTTGTGACCCCATAGACTATAGCCCTCCAGGCTCCTCTGTCCATGGAATTCTCCAAGCAAGAATACTGGAGTGGGTTGCCATTCCCTTCTCCAGGGTATCTTCCCAACCCACTGATTGAACCCAAGTCTCCTGCATTGCAGGCAGATTCTTTACCATCTGAGCCACAAGGAAAGCCCATCTATGTGCTAATAGAACTCAAATGATGGCCCACATCAAGAACTCTCCTGAGCTCCAAAGTCCTAGATGCAGCTGCTTACTTCACCACTCACTTGGCTTTCCAATAGGCATCTCAAAAATCACAGAGGCCAAACAGAACTATTCTTTTTTCCCATATGTATGCTTTCTACTCTCCCATGTCTTTTCCATCACAGTAAGTGGCCTTAGCATCTATCCTTCTCTTCAGGCTCAAAACTGGAAAGTAAGTCTCGAATTCTTTCTCACCATCACCAAGCTTATACCCAATCCATCAGTAAGCCCTACTGTTCTACTTTCTAAATTGCATCTCAAATTTTACCAATTCTCAACACATCCATGATTACAATTGGTCCAAACTACCTTGCCTAGTTCAGTTCAGTCGCTCAGTTGTGTCTGACTCTTTGAGACCCCATGAACCACAGCACACAAGGCCTCCCTGTCCATCACCAACTCCCGGAGTCTACCCAAACCCATGTCCAGTGAGTCAGTGATGACATCCAACCATCTCATCCTCTGTCATCCCCTTCTCCTCCTGCGTTTAATCTTTCCCAACTTCAGGATCTTTTCAAATGAGTCAGCTCTTCACATCAGGTGGCCAAAGTATTGGAGCTTCAGCTGCAACATTAGTCCTTCCAATGAACACCCAGGACTGATTTCCTTTAGGATGGACTGGTTGGATCTCCTTGCAGTCCAAGGGACTCTCAAGAGTCTTCTCCAACACCACAGTTCAAAAGCATCAGTTCTTCTGTGCTCAGCTTTCTTTATAGTCCAACTCTCACATCCATACATGACATACATGACTACTGGAAAAAACATAGCCTTGATTAGACGGACCTTTGTTGACAAAGTAATTTCTCTGCTTTTTAATATGCTATCTAGGTTGGTCATAACTCTCCTTCCAAGGAGTAAGTCTTTTAATTTAATGGCTGCAGTCACCATCTGCAGTGATTTTGGAGCCCAAAAAAAAATAAAGTCAGCCACTGTTTCCACTGTTTCCCCATCTATTTGCCTCGAAGTGATGGGACCAGATACCATGATCTTAGTTGTCTGAATGTTGAGCTTTAAGTCAACTTTTTCACTCTCCTCTTTCACTTTTATCAAGAGGCCCTTTAGTTCCTCTTCACTTTCTGCAATAAGGGTGGTGTCATCTGCATATCTTAGGTTATTGATATTTCTCCCAGCAATCTTGATTCCAGCTTGTGCTTTATACAGCCCAGCTTTTCTCATGATGTACTCTGCATGTATTGAATAAGCAGGGTGACAATATACAGCCTTGACGTACTCCTTTTCCTGTTTGGAACCAGTCTGTTGTTCCATGTCCAGTTCTAACTGTTGCTTTCTGACCTACATACAGGTTTCTCAAGAGACAGGTCAGGTGGCCTGGTATTCCCATCTCTTTAACAATTTTCCATAGTTTATTATGATCCACACAGTGGAAGACTTTGGCGTAGTCAATAAAGCAGAAATAGATGTTTTTCTGGAACTCTCTTGCTTTTTTGATGATCAGGCGAATGTTGGCAATTTGATCTCTCCTTTTTCTGCCTTTTCTAAAATTAGCTTGAACATTTGGAAGTTCACAGTTCACGTACTGTTGAAGCCTGGCTTGGAGAATTTTGAGCATGAATTTGCTAGCATGTGAGATGAGTGCAATTGTGCAGTAGTTTGAGCATTCCTTGGGACTGCCTTTCTTTGGGGTTGGAATGAAAACTGACCTTTTCCAGTCCTGTGGCAACTTCTGAGTTTTCCAAATTTGCTGGCATATTGAGTGCAGCACTTTCACAGCATCATCTTTCAGGATTTGAAATAGCTCAACTGGAATTCCATCACCTCCACTAGTTTTGTTTGTAGTAATGTTTCCTAAGGCCTGCTTGTCATCACATTCCAGGATGTCTGGCTCTAGGTGAGTGATCACACCATCATGATGATCTGGGTCATGAAGATCTTTTTTGTATAGTTCTTTGGTGTATTCTTGCCACCTCTTCTTAATATCTTCTGCTTCTGTTAGGTCCTTACCACTTCTGTCCTTTATTGAGCCCATCTCTGCATGAAATGTTCCCTTGGTATCTCTAAATTTCTTGAAGAGATCTCTAGTCTTTCCCATTCTGTTGTTTTCCTCTATTTCTTTGCACTGATCGCTGAGGAAGGCTTTCTTATCTCTCCTGGCTATTCTTTGGAACTCTGCATTCAAATGGGTATATCTTTCCTTTTCTCTTTGCTTTTCACTTCTCTTCTTTTCACAGCTATTTGTAAGGCCTCCTCAGATAGCTGTTTTGCTTTTTTGCATTTCTTTTTCTTGGAGATGGTCTTGATCTCTGTCTCCTGTACAATGTCATGAACTTCCGTCCATTGTTCATCAGGCACTCTGTCTATCGGATCTAGTCCCTTAAATCTATTTCTCACTTCCACTGTGTAATCATAAGGCATTTGATTTAGGTCATACCTGAATGGTCTAGTGGTTTTCCCCACTTTCTTCAATTTAAGTCTGAATTTGGCAATAAGGAGTTCATGATCTGAGCCATAGTCAGCTCCCGGTATTGTTTTTGCTGACTGTATAGAGCTTCTCCATATTTGGCTTCAAAGAATATAATCAATCTGATTTTGGTGTTGACCATCTGGTGATGTCCATGTGTAGAGTCTTCTCTTGTGTTGTTGAAAGAGGGTGTTTGCTATGGCCAGTGCATTCTCTTGGCAAAACTCTATCAGCCTTTGCCTTGCTTCATTCTGTACTCCAAGGCCAAGCTTGCCTGTTACTCCAGGTGTTTCTTAACTTCCTACTTTTGCATTCCAGTCCCCTATAATGAAAAGGACATCTTTTTGGGGTGTTAGTTCTTAAAGATCTTGTAGGTCTTCACAGAACCGTTCAACTTCAGCTTCTTCAGCATTACTGGTCAGGGCATAGACTTGGATTACTGTGGTATTGAATGGTTTGCCTTTGAAATGAGCAGAGATCATTCTGTCGTTTTTGAGATTGCATCCAAGCACTGCATTTCAGACTCTTTTGTTGACCATGATGGCTACCCCATTTCTTCTAAGGGATTCCTGCCCACAGTAGTAGATATAATGGTCATCTGAGCTAAATTCACCCATTCCAGTCCATCTTAGTTTGCTGATTCCTGTAATGTCGATGTTCACTTTTGCCATCTCCTGTTTGACCACTTCCAGTTTGCCTTGATTCATGGACCTAACATTCCGGGTTCCTATGCAATATTGCTCTTTACAGCATCAGACCTTGCTTCTATCACCAGTCACATCCACAACAGGGTGTTGTTTTGCTTAGGCTCCATCCCTTCATTCATTCTGGAGTTATTTCTCCACTGATCTCCAGTAGCAACTGGGCACCTACTGACCTGGGGAGTTCATCTTTCAGTGTCCTATCTTTTTGCCTTTTCATACTGTTCATGGGGTTCTCAAGGCAAGAATACTGAAGTGGTTTTCCATTCCCTTCTCCAGTGGACCACATTCTGTCAGACCTGAATATTCATTGGAAGGACTGATGCTGAAGTTGAAACTCCAATACTTTAGTCATCTGATGTGAAGAACCGACTCACTGGAAAAGACCCTGATGCTGGGAAAGATTGAAGGCAGGAGGAGAAAGGTATTACAGAGGATGAGATGGTTGGATGGCATCACCAACTCGATGGACATGAGTTTGAGCAAACTCCGAGAGTTGGTGATGAACAGGGAAGCCTGGCGTGCTGCAGTCATGACTGAGCGACTGAACTGGACTGAACTGAACTGACCCCATCACTACCTGCTTTCTTTTACTAACAGGCTTCCTTTGCTTTCCCACTGGGGCTTCCTAGTTGACTCAGTGTTAGAGTCCACCTGCCATGCAGGAGACATTATTTTGATCCCTGGATTGGGGAAATCCCCTGGAAAAGGAAATTGCAACCCACTCCAGTATTCTTGCCTGGGCACGCCTTCTCATTACACTTCAATAAAATCAAAACTACTCACTATGGCTTATGGGACTATTCATGATCTGGTCCCTGTCTGCCTCAATGTTATTTCCTCCCAGTCTTCCCATAGATTGGTGATAGCATGCATACATGCTAAGTTGCTTCAGTTGTGTCCAACTCTTCACGATACCATGGACTGTAACCTGCTAGTCTCCTCTATATATGGGATTTTCCAGGCAAGAATACTGAAGTGGGTTCCCATGCCCTTCTCCAAGGAATCTTCTGGACCCAGGGACTGAACCTGCATCTCTTACATCTCCTGCACTGACAGGTGTGTTCTTTACCACTAGCACCACATGGGAAGCCCGATTAGTGCTCAGTTCAGTTCAGTTGCTCAGTCGTGTCTGACTCTTTGAGACCCCATGAATTGCAGCACACCAGGCCTCCCTGTCCATCACCAACTCCCGGAGTTTACTCAAACTCATGTCCATCAAGTCAGTGATGCCATCCAGCCATCTCATCCTCTGTCATCCCCTTCTCCTCCTGCCCCCAATCCCTCCCAGCATCAGGGTCTTTTCCAGTGAGTTGACTCTTCACATGAGGTGGCCAAAGTATTGGAGTTTCAGCTTCAGCATCAGTCCTTCCAATGAACACCCAACAGATTAGTGCTAGAGTGCCACAGATTGTGTTCCTTATAGATGCTGACATCTAGCTAATACCTATCTCGGTGTCCTTATCTTTGCTCTTTCCTTTTCCTGGAAAGCTCCATCAAATCCTTACAAGGCTGCTTCATTATTGTCATTAGGAGTTAACTTAGATGTCGCTTCCTCAGAGGAGTTAAAGTTGTTTGTACACACACACATACACACACACACACATACTAATCTAGAGATAGGGCTTATTTTATCTTCCTTATAGCACTTGTCAGGGTTTGAAATTATCTTCTTTGTTTATGTTTACTGTCTTTCTCCCAGACTAGAATATAAGTCTTTTTGGAGTCAGGAATGTTTTCCTTAGGCATTGCTGTGTCTCCAGGCCCTAGAATAACTCCCAGTATCTAGATGTCATAAAATCACAATTTTTGACTGATAACAGGGAAAAAAAATGTGTGTCTACTTCAAAAGAAAATAGTCTATTTCGATAAGGTTTTAAGATTAAAAACTATGATGATAGAGGATGGTTAACCAAGAGAAATCTGGGACAGAGATGGTTAAAGAAAAAAGATGACTGATTATGATCATTGTAGATAATTAGTCTTGTTTGAATGTGGTTGTAAAGAGGAAATATACTTTAGAGATATAACAAACCAAATAAAACAACATGTCTTGCTTTTGAACTTAACATCTTACAGAAGACTAGTGACTAAAGAAATGTGTGGGCTGGAACATGGAGCATTTGAGAAATTCTATAGGTTAAAAAAGATCATTAGTAAAAAACTTATTCCAGTAATAATTAGAAAAAATTATAAGCACACAAGTATCGGTCATTTTTTTAATACAGTCGTATGAAAGAAATTATAATTTTGAGACATTAATAGGAATGTTACTTAGCTTGAAGTCATTCTCCAGTTTACTGTTCATATGTCTTAAATCTCCATCTCTCTCCCTTCCTAAAATATAAGCAATGTGGAAGTCCTATGGGAGGCCCTGAAAAGGAGAAAGTTGACTTTAATATTTGAACTGCAAAGCATGATCAATTAGCTTATTAATAATCAGATAATTGAGCAGGGGGTTCCTGAATAAAATGAAAAGTAGAAATAACCAGCAGGACAATTTTAAGAACCATCTCTCAGCTTTATAAACTAATCCTCCTCTAATGGCCCTTTTTAATGTAATTTATAGTTTCATCATTACCCTTTTTGTATTAGTAATTATTTCTAAAATACCAAAGAACCATCTTTTTTTCAAGGTCCTTCCCTCAGTCTGATTTACAAGCCAGCTCAAGTTGGACTCTGTCTTTCTGAGGTTTGACATTTCAAAATATTTATTGCTCTTTTACATTAATGCCTTTCTCATGAATCTGAAGGTGACCGTTATTTCTTTCATCGTGTTGTAATTAAATGGATCAACTATTGCTTTATAATTTCCACTATTTGTCTGCACAGCACATTAAAACTTTCAGATTAGAAAGTGATATCGAGCAGCATGTGAACTATAACAAACAAATATTTCCGAAAATATAGAGTCCTCTTGATGCATTGCTAAAGGAGCTGTTCCAAGCGAAAGCACAAAATCTTTAATATTTTATTGATCAGATCTAAACCTTCTGCCCAAAGTGGCAATTAAATTTCAATTAAACTGACTGAAAGCATCATATTAAATTTCAGCACTTTACGAGCTATCAGATAATGCTGCAGGACAAATCTTTAGTATGATCACACTCTTTTCAAATTATATTATCCTGTTCATTCACAATAAAAGTGACAGTTTTAGGTATACTTTCAATATTTCTTGAATATAAACCCTCTAATGAACACATTTTATTGCCTTTAAATCAATTATTATTGGATATTTTAATAAAGTGAATTGAGCACTTTGTTTTACACACTGCTTAGAAGTTATTATATTTTGCAGTCTGCACAGCAAAGAACTGAATCAGAGAGAGAGAAAGAAATGGTCAAATATCTGACAGTATAGGAGAAATGGAATCAGCCACTTATAAGGAGGTGGGCTTCCTGTCTCAGTCTATAACATTTAATGATACATGCTAATTAGCATCTGATTAATGTTTTTTTTTTCTTTTTGAAATTTAGGTCCAAGTTCTAGAAATAGCACTTATCACAAAAGGAAGATGTTGGAAATCACAAAACCATGCATGAATATAATCTTCTGTGTATTTTATTTGGGAAATTAAGACCTTAAGGTTTTTTTTATTTTCTGTCCCCCTTGCCCTTTGAATTTGTGATTTATAACACCACATCTGAGTATTTCAGAACAAAGTTCATATTAAACATTGACCAAGACTGTGCCCATCTGAATAATAGAAATGGAATCCTGAGGCATTTTGTTCTTCGTTTTGGCCACCCATGTGAATAAGGCAGACTCCAGACCCTAGCATGCAGTTGAAATGGTCAATATTGATTGCCAAGATGGCCAAAATGACTGTTTTGACTGTGCTGTCCAGATCACTTATCACATACTTGAGATATCACGCTGTATTCACTTCATGCAAAGCTCGATGTATTGATCCCATTTCATGCACATATGTACATCATTAACACACTAACTAGACAAACAGCATAGAATCACATTTGGAAAGAGAATAGGCAAGAGAATTCCATCTACTTTGAAAGAACCAGCCACATATAAGGATTTTGTTCTGCTTTGTGAATAGGGAGATGCCTTTGTTGCTGAAGTTGAAAGGATGTTATATAAACCTCAATATAATTCATTGGAGTAGATTAAATTAAAAACTAGATGAAAATCCTTATTTCTTATTGAAAAGATTTAATTAGATTATGGCCCCTGAATTTGAGTCTCAAGACAACAGGGGGATTTTAACAAGTCATTAAAACTGTCCTTCTGTACAGAGCTGGATAAGGGACCAACAGTAAGCCTGTTCATGGACCTGAAATCAAATCTATAAGGGATGCAAGAACATCATTTCAATCAATGGGGCAGTAAATTCTGACTTCCATATGCAGCCCATATAGGATGTAAACTACAAATTGGCCAACTGCTGCTGAAGTAGACAGCACCTCCAAGTTACAGTTGTGAGACTGTTTCTTACTAGCACTGTTCTTTCTGCTGAGCATGGGTCCCTTCAGCAGCCAGTGAGGCAGACATAGTCAACTGTTCACTGTTTACTTGGAATCAGTGAAATAGGATCTGCTTCCCAACAACAGCAAAAATTTAAAAATAAAAAGGTAATACAACCAATTTGTACACTAGGAAGTGTGTTGCCCAGCTATTTCAGAATATCAGCTATGCTTCAGGAATCGAAGTGAAGTAAGACACCAGTCTTTGTACAATTTTTATGAAGACAAAAGCCAGTTTCTCCTTCACTCATATTTGGAAAGGACCAAAAATAATTGCTGTCCAAAGCAAGGTCCTTCCCTGTATCACTCTTCACAGGCCACAAGCGTAAGAATGGGGACTATTAAAAGCGCATTCTAATCTTGAATAATCCTCACTACCAACAAATCCCTGAACACATAATTACAGCTTCAGTCTATTTATTTAGGTTCTGTTTTTAGTTGGGCAAAGACAGTTAGCAGCAGACAATCCTGAAAATGTTGGGAGAGCTACCTACTATCTAATTGACTTGGTGTTTTACATATTGGCAAAGTAGTGGTATGTGTGTGTGGTGTAGGTGGGCAGGTGACCTCTTTGGAAATTTAAAAAAAAAAGGCATAGCAGAAAATATATTTCTCAGTAAGGGTTAAACCCTTCAAAGTTGAAAACCTGGGAGCCTGTCTGCCTGGACATCCTCAGGTAAAGCTGACCAAGTGGAGGGAAGCCAGGGTCACCTCCCTAACCACTCTGCTGTTCTCTGGGATCCACTTTCTCTCCCAGATGTCTTCAGAGTGTTCAGGGTGAGCCACTGATGTGAGAGAACACACTAGAAATTCTACTTACATTTATTTTTAGAAATTAATCTTTATTAAAATTCAATATTCAGTTTAAGACTGATGATCTCATTCAGACACGTGTCATATTAGCATGAGAGGGAGTCTGAACAAAGTGGCGATGTCACAAGGGCAGGGAGGGGCCCTCCTGACTTGGCCTTGTCTCAGCCCATCCCAGGGCATAATTGCTTACTTTCACCCAGATAGGCCTCCGTGTTATCTTGTTTTAACTAAACTAATCTTCCCAAGATGACCTTATGGCTCTAGAAGATTCCTGCAGAAAACTTGCAGCAATGCAAACACGAGTAATCCTTCTCCTATTCCTAATCATGGGTTTCATCATTCATATTACAGGTTAAAAAAATAATACTGGCCTAAATTGATCTAGCAAAAAACTCAGGCAAAAAAAAATTTTTATTATCAAAAAGACTGTTTGAAATATATATTTACATCTACAACTGTAAAGTAATAATCATATACCATACCTGTGTGATATGTTTTATATGAATTGGGTATGTATGCGTGTGTGTCCAGATATGTCTTCCCTTTGTAACTGAAGGCTGTCCTTGCCTCACTAATGCCTATAGGAGGACCATACTCAGATTCCACCAGATTCCACCTTGTTTATGATCTTCTCATGAAGAAGATGCCTAAGAGAGTAAATGTGACTATAAGGGAAATAGACCTTCTTATTTAAGAAAGTCTGATCACATTTCCCCCATGTTGGAATGATGTAGTTCTGAACTCTTCCCACTTGCACCCATTACCTAATTGCTCAGACCTGGGGGTAGCAAAATGAAATGACAAAATAAAAATGTTTAGTACATATATACTTGGACTGACTCTTGTAGTAATCAGGCTACAGGCTACATTCTTTCCACAGAATACTTCTGGGTTGTTTTCTCATCATTTTTTTTTAAGTGCAGCACCAACTTTTGATGGATAGTTAGAGGAAACCCCTCACCTTGACCAAGAAAAAAGAATCAAATCAATGAATATAAATATAGAAAGATGTGCTGTTTGTTTATAAGGACACACTCTTGGCATTTAAGCAGACAGTCCACAATCTGAGCTGTGTGTTTTGTTGATAAAATGCATGGTATTTGAAAGAGCATTTTTTTCCATGATTCAGTATGTTTGGTTTACTCTTAGCTATAAACACCTTTTTCATACAAATCTGCCTTTCCTTCTAAAACATACATATGTAAGCAATCTTGACAAACTGATCAAGCCAAGCTGCTAATAAATTTATTTGATAGCTATTCTTTGCATATCCTGCAACTCCTAAATATATAAATTCCAAAATGTAGCAAAAGACTAATTTTTATTGCATTTTAATGGAGTGATTTGGCAATTTTTTATGCTGCATTTTATTTAACTACAGTGAAAGCCTCTTTTCAAAAGACTTCATATAAGATATATAAGTAGATAGGGAAAGGAAGGAGACAGAGAAGGTGGGAGGAAGAGGGGCTTGATGTGCTCAGAAGGTGCTTTGCATTTCATGGAATCCTTACAATTCATTCCAAACAAGTACAGTAGCTCTGTTGTGTGAGCAAATCTCCTTGCCTAGACCATAATAATTGAACTTTTACATATTTCTCAAGTACATCGAAACTGCTGCTAAATCAGAAAGGGTGAACTGAAGCCTGCTCCTCTACACCACACTTACTCATCTCCAATGCTATGCTGAATTTATTTTTGACACTAAGAAAAGAACCATGAATTTTTGTCAACTGCAGCATGGGAATTTACATTTGTTCTATAAAATGCACTGAAAGGACCAGCCTGCTCTTTGAGAATGGGAAATATAATCTATCCAACTCTCAATAAACTTGAGAATATATATCTGGTTAAACCCATCTAAAATGAGATGCAGTCCTGGCAATATGGTGGGCTCAGAAAGGCTGGCAATAAAAGTAGATATACAGTATCTGACATCAGATTGTTTCAAGCTTAATTTCAGTAAAGTAATAATGTCAGGAAAAGAAACGCTCTGTGATGCACAGATTGATACCATTAGATAGAAACTGTGCAATGCCTTATGAACACGACCATTTTTGACTTGATATTATGAGTAAAGAATAGAGCAATATTCAATGTGCCAGCTCCAGATTTGCAGTTAAAGTTGACCAGGATAGTGGTCAGGGAAAGGGATAAAAGACGGCAAATATACACTTCTGTAAATAAGATCAAATAGGATTATAATACTCTAAAATGTGTTCTGTATAAATGCCCTGCACAATTTGCCTTGGGTAGCAAGTAATTGCCCACATTCTATCAGAAGGAGCCTTCAAACACAGAATATTAAACAAAGAATGCATATGCATGTTAGTCACACGTAACAAATGCAGCTCGGTGGTACTTCCAGTCTCAACCGCAGAGATGCATGAAATAATTGGTGAAAGGCAATGGACAGCATGAGAAACCCAAGCAATGAAAATCCAGTTCCAGTTATTTTTCCCTTAAATTGCTTTTTGTAGTCAATAAATAATCACACAATCACATCCTACATGTGATGTGAACATACATGGTTCCCATCCTTAACAGGTTTCATTTGTGGGCTCACACCTCTATTCAGGAATCCAAGTGTCAGGTCCCCCTTTGATTTTCATCTTAACAAATGTCGAGTGCATGTTGTCTTCAAAAACAATGGTGTTTCTGGTTTCACTTGTCCTGTATAAAAGATCACTTCCTGCTCTCCCTTCTTTCAAAGAAGATATATCAAGTTCAAGTACTGATCAAGTCTGTAAGAAGTTGAAGTGGTACACATCCGTAAAGGTTAAAAAAAAAAACTTAGAGAAATACACACTCCCCCCTCCCATAAACATACACACACACATTTTCTACCCCAAAATGGCTAGATGCCTTAACAAAGAGCTTACTTAGGCGTACACCCTTAAAAATAAGGAGACAGGTAAATAATCCATACAGAATTATCATTTATAATTTTGGAAAATATCATGGCAAGCTCCAATCAATAGGTGACGCCACAATTTCAAAAAAAAGTATTTCTAAATCCATTTTTGTTAGCATATTAAGGAGCTCCTGATCATGCTGTGAAATGAATAAAGAGAAATTAAAATTTTTCTTCCACCTCCAAAATCGTGAAAAGATTACTGACAAATCATTACTGTTGCTAAAATAGTTGCATCCTTAAGCTATTTTGGGGGAGACATTATGCTTTCCTCTGTTTGTATACCGCGAGTCTGTCCTCTGTCATTCCCTTTCTCTTTAATCTTGTTTGAGTGTACAGCTCACTCGTCCTTATTTTATTGACTCAATCACAGGCACACTGTCACTTTTTATAAAATGGTCACTGCAGAATCACATCAAGCAAATTTTTGATTCTGCAGTCAGTAATTTAGTGCCTTTATGGAATTGCAATTTCAGGGCTCACTGCTTGTTTTTCTAAAATGTACTTTAGGAATTAGTTACTCCAGCCACAAATCAGTTGAATTTATGCACAGTTGTAATACAGTTTATGGCCTCATGGTACATTGCTTCAAAAACAGCAGATGTGAAATTATGATAAATATAATGAGTGTTTTTTTGCCTGATCTAGTGGAGTAGAGAAGGATCTGGAGCGTGTTTACCTATCCCATACAGTACATTTAATGTCTTAGTCAGGAGCCCTGACAATGGCTGATTAATGTCCTCATCTCCTTTATTAAAGATAAGAGTAGCACTGCAGTCAGGAGATAGAAAGCACACCATAAATCTTCGTAAAATGAGCAGTCAAATAATCACTCATCAGAAATAAAATCTACATACATTAACACTAACACTCAGCCTTCCGCGCACACTCCCATAAAAAGCAAGAAGAGATGGCGGTCCCCAAGTTTTAATTTGAACTAGTTCTTTAAGTTGAATATTACCAACCCTGTAACCTGGATGCAAAAGCTGGCATTTAAAAGCACATGTGAAAGGAGCAGATGCCTCATCATTACATTAAGAGCATGAAGCAGGCAACAATTAAGCGATTCACTGGAAAGACATAATGCTGATCTATGCTAGCAATTAATCACAGAATACATTAGACAATGATGGGTGACCTACAAATTTTTGACAAAATAATTTTTCATCATGTTGGCGATTTCTTAGCCTAATATGCCTGCAAGGCACAGAGTCAAAACCTGTCATTTATTCCATCGCTCCTTGACAGGCGGCAACCTGTCTTCCAGACAAAATGAACATTATCTGTGCTCACTAGACATTTAGTGCAGGGCTTAGCTTATGACTAATGATAATCGGCAGACAGAAATGTTAGAGTCTGAAATAATGTTCTCTTTGTTAAAGAAATTTCTTGAGGTAGAATTTTTTTTCCAAAAGATGTATAAAGATAAAAACTGTTTTTTTAAATCTAGGTTTTAATGCAACTCCAAGAACCAATATTTCCCTTCTACCAAAATAAACAGAAGGATGGAGCAATTTTTTAAATTAACATCTCATTTGAATACCGACTCTTGCCTGAAAATTTCTTATGTGGTTAGAAAAACTGAGATACAGAGGAAAGCTCAGGAGATAGAGCCTTAAACAAGAAAATATGGGCAAGCTGTTTTGTGTTCCAGGTTTTATTTTGAATCTCATGGAAATAAGTTTGAAACATCATGACTGCGTGTGCTGCAGAGTATAAATAAATGAAGACCATGTTGAGAAATGTACTCCCACCACTCCTATTTCTCTTAGTTTCCATCCGTCACTAGGTTCTTCAAAGCCTGAGACAACCTAAAGCATATTTTAGGAAAGCAATTTTGAGCGAGGGAAATGCCTAAAATTGCAAATTTATTAAATTGATTTAAAATTCCACAGAGAGTACTCTATCTTGTACTTATAATTAATATAATTGTTTTATGTGCTTTGGATAAAAAGAAATGGATTTGGGGGGTTATTTTTCTTTGTGTATTACATATGCATAATGCCATCTTAGAGGCAGATTTTTCTTTGGGTTCAGGCACCAAATTCCTATTAGCCTTAATGGGACTTACACATGCACATTGATAGGAGAATATACCCCTTAGGCTCAAAATTTAAAAGAACAAATGGCAAGGACATCAAAATAGTAAAGTCTAATTTAGATGATCCATAAGCCTGCACAGTTACTTTCCTGAGAAGGCAAACAAATGTTATGCCTTATGATGTTTCGAATTGTTTTGATAGCCCTGTAAATACATCCTCCAGACTCATTACTTAAGGGGAAAGTCTGTTTTTATCAAGCAATGCAATTTTTGACCACTCATGTTTGGTTAGAATTATATATATTTTTATTTTGCATAATGCATTAGTGCGAGTTAGATGTAGTTCATTGTTTCAATCACAACATCCTGCTTTGAACCTCTTTGTACCCAAGATAAAACTTATATGTCATTCTTTTCCCAAAGGTAAAAGGGAAGGTGAAAAGCCAAAATCTTTTGACCCCCAATTTTGGAGGTTTCAGTAGATTTGCTAACCAGATTCCTTCCAGAAAGAATCTGGTTGGTGCATAGTCCAAAGAAGTCTGTGTTATCCTGATGAGATGGTTACTGAAGTTCCATAAATCACATGTTTGTTTTATCAGCATACAAGGCCAGCTAAATAGTCATCTACCTGGCAAAAGTGAGGCTCATTTTGTTATTGTTCAAAACAATTCAGTTTTGAAGGATGCTGAGAAAATTACCCTTCGCTTTCTAAACATAACCAGGGTTTCCAGTTCAAGGATCTGGGTATATTGAGTATGAAAGCTAATATTTAAATGTCTGTCTAATCTCAGGATAACAAACAACTTTAGCCTTCAGTGATCACAAATCCCTCATTTTCTAGACTTTCATTTTATCTCTTACAAAACAAATATGAAAAAATTATCGCCCTTTTTCCCCATCACTGGGCCCCATTCTCTGTCGTGTACGTATTGATTCATCAGCACCAAGAGGCCTCTAAATGAGGGCGAGGAGAGCTGGAGTGTTGTTACAAGTCTCCTCCAGGAGGTTACAACTAATGCCGGTTACTATCCGTGTTTGAATTGCTGCTTCCTTGCTAGCACCAAGCTTGGTCTGTGTCTGTTTTCCCCACCTCTATGGAAACCTCCGGAAAATCCTTTGCATTATTCAAAACTGTGAAATTTTACCTCGATGAAAATATGAGTGAGAGATGTGGGCCTGAGCAGTCAAGTGGCCATTTGATACAAGTCACCCATTAAATGTCATAAAAATGTAAATTAAATCTGAGAAAAATAAATTAGTATATTAAAATTTAGAAGGCAGCCAGCCTAGCTTGGAGCTACGGAATGAGAGCTCCACGTGTGCAAATTCTAATTCCGAGAAATAGCTTACTTTGTGAGCTGGACCTCACTTCTCCTTATTCTCCTCCAGCTCCTATTACACCTCTCCCGTTCCTTCTGCCTGCCCCTTCTTCCTCTATGTCAGCCAATGGATCCGTCGTACTGTTTCTCCATATGTGAAATGGCGACAGAACAAGGAACAAACACTGGTTCAAACATCTGGCACCAGCATCATAATCACAGCAGAGCTGTTCCGCAGATAAAGTTGAAAACACGTGGAAGAAAATAACTATTGGGTGAAACTTACCAGTGCAGAAATAACACTGCTCGTGGGGCTGTGACTTGGTTTATGTTTTAAAATCCACACTGAAGATGCATGAATGGTTTTAAAATCATGCCCTTGATTTGCTGATCCCTGCTAAAGCTCACAGGATAGTAGTGAAAACACTAAGTGGGATGCCAAAGTCCTAACATCTTTACATTTAAATTGAGGGTACTTAGAGACCACCCATCCTGTGCATGAATTCCTCTCTGCAACATCCATTCGGAGAAGCTGTATTTGACCATATTTTCCTCTGGTGATGTGGTATTTACCTTAAGTGAAACCTTCCCTCCATAGGAATGTGAATGGTTAAATAATAATAGTGACCACTTATGTAGCATTCACTACATACCGGTCATTGGAATATGACCTTTGTATGCACATTCTCATTTAAATCCACTTGAAGTGTTATAAATCCATTTGAAGGATGAAGTGATGAGGACATGGTTTAGGAAACTTCCACGAGAACAAAGGTTAGTTCTGTCTGATTCTAAAGGCTGTGCTCCTAACTATTATGGAATACTACCTCCTTGAAATATATACACATTTGGTCTTAGTCTTGCAAAATAAATTGATTCCATGCAGACATCATTATCACTGCCTTGCTACCTGTTCTAGTTCTTTTCCAAGAGACATTTTGAGTCCAGTTTAGCATTTCTAGTTGTCTGGGTTGTTTCTCATGTGACTTTGATTTGGTTATCTTTTGTGTCCTTCTTACTTTGCCTTAGGGATTCTTTTAAAATGTGGCATCTAGAGAAAAATGTGATACTTTTATGAGGTCTGGCTGCTTCTTCTGAAAACTATAGTTTTATTTATACGGACTAAGATGAAATGAGCTGTGGCCTTGGGTCATATTTTGGAAGTGCCTAACTGTCACCCAGTTGACACATGAATTGTTGTTGCTGTTGTTCAGACACAAATTGTGTCCAAATTTTTAAAAAAAGTTAATTCAGATGACCATTACATCTACTGCTGTGGGCAACCCTCGTGGGCAACAGAAGTCTGAAACACAGTACTTGGATGCAACCTCAAAAATGAAAGAATGATCTTGGCTTGTTTCCAAGGCAAAGCATTCACTGTCTCAGTAATCCAAGTCTGTGCCCCAACCACTGATGCTGATAAAGCTGAAGCTGACCAGTTCTATGAAGACATACACCACCTTCTAGAACTAACACCAAAAAAAAAGATGTCCTTTTCATCATACGGGATTGGAATGCAAATGTAGAAAGTCAAGAGATATCCAGAATAACAGGCAAATTTGGCCTTGGAGTACAAAATGAAGCAGGGCAAAGGCAAACAGAGTTTTGACACATGAATATCACCGTCCAATTAAAGTGCAAACTGCTTCTCTCTTGGATTTCCATTTGTTCTCCTCACCAATTAGACATAGCGCCCTCACTAGGCCTCAGTCTTTCCATTTATAAAAAGAGCTGGTTGAATGATTTCTCTCTGAGACCTAGCTAAAGTATTAATTTTGTCTTCAATGTATATGCTGGTAAATTCTCTTTCATCTCTTTGCTTATTCCTCTCCAAGTTTACCAAATTGAAGATAGGGGTAAAAAGAGGATTGTAAAGTTGTCAAAGAGCAGAAATTAAATGATGGAAAAGTTAAAGCTCACTTTAACAAGAGCCTTACTTACATTTAGGTCGTATTTTATGAACATTGTAAGGCTTTGTTAAAAAAAAAAAGCAATGTAAAATTTTTAGACTATAAGCTCCTAAGAGTCAAGTACTTTCTTTTTTTTTTTTTTTCAGGTTAGCATGACAGGTTAGTTTTGGTTTTTTTTTTAATTTTTTCATTTATTTTTATTAGTTGGAGGAAGTGCTTTCTGTCAGAGAATCTTTGACATGTTCCCAGATCCAACAGAAGGAGCAATAATCCTTAAAATGGTCTTTACAAAAAAAAAGTATCCATCATAAATCAGATTCACTAAGATCAAAGTCTTTGAACTTAAGCCACTTGCAATAGTTCTTCTAGGTATCACCAGAGTCACATATGAATGAAGTTGCATTGGTGACAAATGCAGTGACTACAGTTTATTCACTTTATGCCTGTCCTGAGTATAAGGATTAACATGGAGATTTTTTGAGTCATTTTAATGTTTTCAGTACTGACAGTTTTTCATCACTTTTGGTGAGAAGATGGCCTAACATAGAATAGGAAGATTGCAGGTAAAATTCTCTCTTCTTATAGCTTCAGTGGTTCTTGCAGTCTTTCAGAAAACAACAGGCCCATGTATCCTTCTTTTTTGCCTTAAAGATGCCCGACTTATTGCTGAGAGCCCTGGCAGTATATGCTTTTGAGAAGAGTGTTCTACCTAGTCCAAAAGGGAGAAGTCCTCAAACGTCAAGACACAGATTTCTGTTTTTGTGAGTGGGAACAGAAAAATCACAAATAATTAAGCACTTTCTTTCTGGGTGCTCTTGGACAAACCAATAATGATGAACGCCAATGGTGATTTTTCTGATCATGTATTACCTTTTATCTCAATGGCATTTGTCCTAGTAACAATTTCAATCTCCTTAAAATATCACTTTCTGGCTTCCATGTTATCATTTTCCTAGTGTGACACTAATTCTCCTTTTCAGACTCCTTTGGTCTCTCTTTCTCCTCTCCTGTAATCTAAGTTCTCTTTGCTTCTGTATATACACATGCTTTCTCCTCTTTGAACTCACTGTTACCTAGCTTTAAGTACCATCCATAAGCCAGACTTTTAACATTTGACTATTTATCTGACAGTTCCACATGGGCATCTAATAATCATACCAAATACATCTCACAAAAACTGAAGTTTCCCCCAAGCCTGCTCTTCCCTCAGCTTTTCCCAATTCAATAAGCAGTACTGTTGTCCCCCAGCAACTCAAGCCAAAATCCTAGGAGTCATCCCTTGATTTCTACAGTTTGTTTACTCTCAGTACCCATTTTTTTTTTCATCTAATTTTAATGATTCTGATTCAAAAGCTATTTCACATGCAAAAATTCTATCTCCACTATTACCAGCATAGTCAAACCACCGTCTCTGCCCTGGATGAATATGGTAACATCCTAAGCAATCACCCTTCTTCCATTCTTTTCTTCTTTAGTCCATTCTCCACACAGCAGTCATTATTTCCTTTCACTGCATATCATATCATGTCACTCTCGTGCTTAAGATCTTCCAATGGCTTCTTATCAGGAAAAAAATCAAAACGTCCTTATCCTGGCTTTTAAAGCTAACATGATCAGCCTCTGCCAGTCTCTTTCACCTCCTCTTCCTTCATGGTCCTATTTTCACTATGCGCAAGTCACAGTGAGCGTTTTTTCCCTGTTTGTCAATCATTCATGGCTTATTCATGCCTTACAACCTTTCCCTAATTGGTACCTCTGCCTCGAATACTCTTCTCCCGATCTTTGCCAACTGACACCTTCCTGTCATTCATCCATCGGTTTCAGTATCCTCTCCTCAGAGAAGCCTTTCCAAATCAACCATGTAAGCTACATAGAGAAAAGTCCATATTCTTCTTGCTCTTAGCTCCAACCCCAACATGACTCCATCCCCGAACATCCCTTGAAACATGACTAGCACACAGTGGGTACAAAATAAATATTTGTTGAATGAATGAATTAATGAGCTTTATTTTTCTATAAAGTGAACAAGTTGTATTGGGTAACACTTAAGCCCTCTCTAGCTCAATCATATTAAGTACAAGTAAGTTACCAGTAATTTGAACTTTAATATTGAATCCACTCAATTCTAATGTTTCTCCATTTGAAAGGATGTTCTAACAATAAAATCTGTTAACAACTGATATGCTGGACATGATGCCATATCTTCTTGAGGTAATATTAATTATAATATTAATTAATTTTTATTAGCCATGAGTACAAACACCCTTTATTTAGAGCTGTGTTGACATACATCTGCTCTTAATGTCTGGTTTATTTCAATAGCAAAAGATTTACATGCCAGTGTAAACAGGGTTGAGAGAGGGATACATGGCATTTTATAGTTGAGCATTATATGAGATCCTATAGTCTATTTTTAACAGAAAAGATAAAGAAACACTTCTATAATGAGCAATACACAATAGAAATGTATTTGTGACATTTTATTCTCTTACATAATTTTATTTTATTGCCTCTATGTGATATATACATACTTCAAGGTGGTATGATTTAGCTCATCCAATACATGCTCTTAAGAACTTCTTTCTGTCTGGTTTTATGGTTATTATTACCTATCATCTCTTACCATCTGGATGAATTTCTTGAAAACTAATGAAGGCAGTATGTGTATCAGATTCTACCAGGTTTTAAAATGTCCGTATCACCTGAGGACTTTTTAAGAATCCCAAATAATGGGTGTCTATGTATTTCAGTGATTTATATGGCTAGAGCTTTCTATTTTATATTTTTATCTAATTGCTTCACTTGCCAGTTTCATTTCTAAGTCTTCTAAAAAGAAATGATTATCTTGTATTCTCCTTTGCTGTTTAGAGAATGTATAGAAGATGAATATGCAAATGAAGAGTTAAATGTTAAAAACTAAGTGGCTTTTTTAATTTGATTTCATTAAAACATTTTCATTGGATATTCCAAACTAAAATTAATTTTGCATTTTATTTCTAGACACAAAAGTATTAGTGCCAACATGGAATTACTTCTTATAATTCATTATATTAAATGGTGGCTGTATTATAGACATATCCAAGTGTGTTTTACAACTGCTTCCTTTCTTAATTTTTTTAATATGTTTTTACATAGATGCTAGTCCATACTCCACAGTTAATGAGAAGGCTTGCATTTTTTTGGTCACCTTCCAATGGATCATTTCTGGAACATTCTCCTGGAGTAAAAAGTGGTCAGTGTCAAGCGCAAAGGGCCTGTGACCTCATCCAACAATGATTTAATGTTAACTGAAGGCAAATCTTAAGTCAAAATATCCCATGGGCCTGTGTACAGAAAACATGAATACCCTGTCATTATCATTTGACAGCTGTTTATAGAGAAAAACAAACAAAACTTCCCTTTTGGTGAAAATATGATTTTTTATCCCTATTCCATTTATCTACATCAATATTTGTAGAAGTAAGGATCTTACAGTACCACCCACATACTTATTTCTTGATCCATTCCTGTAGTCTATCAATCTTCTTTCAATTCTAGGTTCACAGCTAGAGTGCTGTAGGAGCATTATTGCATCTCTATGATAATTTAATTTAACTGCAGCATACTAGGGTCTAGATTGCTCCTGTTAGCAGCCAGAGGTGACCGCAAAGAGTGCCAGGGCCTAGGTTGTTGTCAGCATAATTACTGGCTAAAAAGAGCTTTAGAAGAATATGACAGTCTACAGAAATATCCAGCAATGAGTCAGAGTATATAAGGAAACATATATGGGTATTTTAACAAAACCACAAATTTCTTTGTCAAAACAGTTCATAACTGATTAGCTGACAAAGTCTCTAAACTTCATTTGCATCTTTGTATAAGTCTGTATGGTATCTGTTTGCTCCAGGCCTGTACCCTTAATGGGTTTATATACACTGATAATCTGAAAATGAAGTCAATAGTTCTAAGTTCAGTCGCTCAGTCGTGTCCGACTCTTTGTGACCCCATGAATCGCAGCACGCCAGGCCTCCCTGTCTATCACAAACTCCCAGAGTTCACTCAAATTCATGCCCATCGAGTCGATGATGCCATCCAACCATCTCATCCTCTGTCGTCCCCTTCTCCTCTTGCCCCCAATCCCTCCCAGCATCAGGGTCTTTTCCAGTGAGTCAACTCTTCACATGAGGTGGCCAAAGTATTGGAGTTTCAGCTTCAGCATCAGTCCCTCCAATGAATACCCAGGACCTATCTCCTTCAGGATGGACTGGTTGGATCTCCCTGCAGTCCAGGGGACTCTCAGAGTCTTCTCCAACACCACAGTTCAAAAGCATCAATTTTTCAGCACTCAGCTTTCTTCACAGTCCAACTCTCACATCCATACACGACCACTGGAAAAACCATAGCCTTGACCAGACGGACCTTTGTTGGCAAAGTAATGTCTCTGCTTTTTAATATGCTATCTAGGTTGGTCATAACTTTCCTTCCAAGGAGTAAGCGTCTTTTAATTTCATGGCTGCAGTCACCATCTGCAGTGATTTTGGAGCCCAAAAAAATAAAGTTAGCCACTGTTTCCACTGTCTCCCCATCTATTTCCCATGAGGTGATGGGACCAGATGCCATGATCTTAGTTTTCTGAATGTTGAGCTTTAAGCCAACTTTTTCACTCTCCTCTTTCACTTTCATCAAGAGGCTTTTTAGTTCCTCTTCACTTTCTGCCATAAAGGTGGTGTCATCTGTATATCTGAGGTTATTGATATTTCTCCTGGCAATCTTGATTCCAGCTTGTGCTTCTTCCAGACCAGCATTTCTCATGATATACTCTGCATATAAGTTAAATAAGCAGGGTGACAATATATAGCCTTGACGTACTCCTTTTCCTATTTGGAACCAGTCTGTTGTCCCATGTCCAGTTCTAACTGTTGCTTCCTGACCTGCATACAGGTTTCTCAAGAGGCAGGTCAGGTGGTCTGGTATTCTCATCTCCTTCAGAATTTTCCAGTTTATTGTGATCCACACAGTTGAAGGCTTTGGAGTAGCCAATAAAGCAGAAATAGATATTTTCCTGGAACTCTCTTGCTTTTTCAATGATCCAGCAAATGTTGGCAATTTGATCTCTGGTTCCTCTGCCTTTTCTAAAACCATCTTGAACATCTGGAAGTTCTCAGTTCACGTATTGCTGAAGCCTGGCTTGGAGAATTTTGAGCATTACTTTGCTAGCCTGTGAGATGAATGCAATTGTGCTGTAGTTTGAGCATTCTTTGGCATTGCCCTTCTTTGGGACTAGAATGAAAACTGACTTTTTCCAGTCCTGTGGCCACTGCTGAGTTTTCCAAATTTGCTGGCATATTGAGTGCAGCACTTTCACAGCATCATTTTTCAGGATTTGAAATAGCTCAACTGGAATTCCATCACATCCACTAGCTTTGTTCGTAGTGATGCTTTCTAAGGCCCACTTGACTTCACATTCCAGGATGTCTGGCTCTAGGTGAGTGATCACACCATTGTGATTATCTGGGTCGTGAAGATCTTTTTTGTACAGTTCTTCTGTGTATTCCTGCCACCTCTTCTTAATATCTTCTGCTTCTGTTAGGTCCATATAATTTCTGTCCTTTATTGAGCTCATCTTTGCATGAAATGTTCCCTTGGTATCTCTGATTTTCTTGAAGAGATCTCTAGACTTTCCTATTCTGTTGTTTTCCTCTATTTCTTTGCATTGATCACTGAGGAAGGCTTTCTTATCTCTCCTGGCTATTCTTTGGAACTCTGCATTCAAATGGGAATATCTTTCCTTTTCTCCTTTGCTTTTCACTTCTCTTCATTTCACAGCTATTTGTAAGGCCTCCTCAGACAACCATTTTGCCTTTTTGCATTTCTTTTCCATGAGGATGGTCTTGATCCCTGTCTCCTCTACAATGTCACAAACTTCCATCCATAGTTCATCAGGCACTCTGTCTATCAGATCTAGTCCCTTAAATCTATTTCTCACTTCCACTGTATATTCATAAGGGATTTGATTTAGGTCATACCTGAATGGTCTAGTGGTTATCCCTACCTTCTTCAGTTGAAGTCTGAATTTGGCAATAAGGAGTTCATGATCTGAGCCACAGTCAGCTCCCTGTCTTGTTTTTGCTGACTGTATAGAGCTTCTCCATCTTTGGCTGCAAAGAATATAATCAATCTGATTTCAGTGTTGACCATCTGGTAATGTCCATGTGTAGAGTCTTCTCTTGTGTTGTTGAAAGAGGGTGTTTGCTATGACCAGTGCATTCTCTGGCAAAACTCTTAGCCTTTGCCCTGCTTCATTCCATACTCCAAGGCCAAATTTGCGTGTTACTCCAGGTGTTTCTTGACTTCCTACTTTTGCATTCCAGTCCCCTATAATGAAAAGGACATGTCTTTTGGGTGTTAGTTCTAAAAGGTCTTGTAGGTCTTCACAGAACCGTTCAACTTCGGCTTCTTCAGCGTTACTGGCTGGGGCATAGGCTTGGATTACCGTGATATTGAATGGTTTGCCTTGGAAACAAACAGAGAAGTCAATAGTTGGACTAAATACGAGACTACAAATGGAAAGAAGGAATAAGAAAAGTACTTTTGCTCATATATTTTCTCTTTTTTTTACTCATACAAAAGTACATTCAAGTTTAAAAATCAAAGGAAAGAAAGAAATTACTCTCCCCACTTTAATCACTACATTTAGAAGGAACTGTTAAGTACACACACCATTTCAGAAAATGGCGCTGTATCTGAGTGATGCCATATTAGGCTGAACTAAAATGCTTGTCTTAGAAAATGCTCTTTAGTCATGTATTGGCTTTCTTAGCCCTTATTTCTGTGAAATAGGAGTCAAAAGAAAATGATGGGAATCCCAACATCATGACTACAATAGCATTCTTTTTCTTTTTTTTTCTTGTTTAGGTTGGCATTGTCAAAAAATAGTTATTGTTGAAGAAAAGAAAAGTCAACTATTTGGGTAAGTTAGTAAATATATAGGTGGTTACAGAAACAAATTTCTTTTCGCATACGTTTGCATTAGCTACAGAGTCGTAATGCGAATGCTCCATCCTAGTGGTGCTGTTAGTGACGGCGCACTGAAAGCTGTGGATTTCTGTAGCAATTTTGCTTTAATGATAAGAAATAGTGGAATGCTCATATGATCTGTTTGAGAAGGGGAAGGACAAAATTAGTTCCAAGGCTATTTTGTACATTAAGAAAAGATTATGTCTGAAAAATTTTAACTTAGTTTGAAAATTTTCTAACACCAGTATCTCAAACAAAAGGAGAGGAAATCAGAAACCTGTGTGATGGTTCACTAGCACATCCTTCAGAAGCCCTAGGTCCTAATAACAAAAGCATATTGTCAGACAAAGGACATTAGCATGTTCTTCCCCTTCCTGGAGTAGCATAAACCAACTAGCCGCCAATGTTATTGCCTTATAGTTTCGAGAAACCTCATGGTTGTAAGAGACTTCACCTTTCACCTTGTTAAGTACTCAAACTCTTATTCCAGTATAAATATGAGGAAATTCTTTTTTTTAAGATTTTCTTAAAAATGTGGACCATTTCTAAAGCCTTTATTGAATCTGTTACAATTGTGCTTCTGTCTTATGTTTTGTTTTTTTGGCTACGAGGCATGTGAGATCTTAGCTCCCCAACCGGAGGTCGAACCCACACCCCCTGCCTTGGAAAGTGAAGTTTTAAGCACTGGGTCATCAAGGAAGTCCCAAGAAATTCTTTTTTTATGCCTATGGTCTTTTATTCCTTTGTCTGCTCTATGAGAAGCTTTAAAAGTGAGGGAGGTCTCAGAAGTCCCAAGAGGGCTTATTTCAAACCATTTACTAACTTGGTCTGTACCAAAGGCAGTATGTGTCACACACTAACTTGTATGTTTCCTCCTGATTTCATAAATATATATTTTGTTTCCCCAGGTACATTGTAAATTCATTGATGATAAGGTCTGTGTCTCATACATAAGCCATGGTATCCCAAGAAAACATTTGCAAATATGAGACTTTGGCACCTGGAAAGTGATCATAAATACTTGGGGCTTGATAATGCATTTGTTATGCATAAGGGCAAAATACAGATCTCAGTAATGATAATTTTTATTTATTCATTTATTTATACCACAAACTCTACAGAGAGAATTTTAGATTCCATCTACAGGCATAGACTGATTAAAGAAGGTATTATCCTACTCTCAAATAGTTACAATGTCTTAGGATATATGCTACCATTCCAAGTTTGCATAACGGTTCAGATAAAGAACTGACAGAAGTAGAGACTCGATTTTAAAAAAGCTCTTCATCTATCCATGAGCACGCTTTCATCTAGAATACAAACATTAGCTCCATTTGGTTCTTCTACCCAGGATTATGGGACAGATTCTGAAGACCCTAGCTCAGGAAAGAGCCCAAGCCTCCCCCTCATCCACTTACACCAACAAGAACTTAGATGGTGAACTTGGCCAGGGAAGTTTTTTATGCCTTGCTTAAAAGTGTACTTTATCCCCTACTTTAGGCACCGGTGTTCCATTTTTATACTTCATTCAAAAAAGATGAACATTTAATAGGATGTAACTTGAATGGCATTAAATCTAGATCATAACCTTTGATTCCCATTATGGTCTTCTGAGAATAAATGGAATGATTAACTTAAATCATTAATCCAGGTAAACATCTGATCCATTGTTGTTTAGATTTTGGAAAGAGCATATGAATCAAGTCTTGGAAACCTTCCAATATTCTACTCTGCAGATTTTAGCATTACTCAGAGAACCATTTTTCTGATATCCATATGTCATTACACATGGATGATTTATTAATCATCAGATGTATTTTAAAATGCTGCACATATACAGATTATAATGTGCCCAATAATCATGTAGCACATGATTTATGTTACTGATTTCTCTATTTAACATTGGGATTTTGTTTTTTCTGGAGGCAATCTCTTCAGAAAAGATGGACTTCATACCTCTGCTGTTTTTCAATGAATAAAGGAGTTTTACACTGTAATCCTAAGAAAGGGAGCAATCATTTCAGTTATTGGTGAAGCACTACCTCTTACTGAACTTCAAGTTCAGTTCCACTTTTCAACAATCATAGTCAATGCATAAAGATGGTGTTCTTTCAGGAAAGTATACAAGTATAATTAGAGCAACTGTATTTAAGTAAAGTTAATGACTCTTGGAGAGGCCTGGCGTGCTGAGATTCATGGCGTCGCAAAGAGTTGGACACGATTGAGCGACTGAACTAACTAACTAACTAACTCATGACTCTTGGAGTTTCCTGCATACAGTGGTACACCTTGTACCCTAGCCAGCTCCAGGGAGAACTATTCATAGTCATCATAGATTTCTTTATTGTTTAGGATTGTTGTTCTGGAAGATAGGAAAATGTCTTGAGGAAAGACAGGCTTCCTCTAATGCACACAAATATGCCAAAGAAACTAGCAGCACATAAGTGCAAGAGATGAAATTTTACTGAATTTATAAATTAGTAGTATTTCTTCATTCCCAAATCCATGCATAATATTTTATAGTATGGTTTAAGAAGGACACAAAACTGAAAGTGCTTGGAAAGTTCAAAGGATGCTAGATGAACTTGAAATTGAAAGTAAGTTAAGCAGCAGTAACACTTAAGAATTAGAATGATAGACAAAAATATGAAACTAAACACAAATTCAAAAGGAAAAACATCATTCTAGAAATATGATTAAAGAGTTAAGAACCACAATTATCCTGAAGACAGAAAGGCCTAGCCCACTGATTATCACTAACTATATACATTTACTAGCAGAACTGAACTTAGAATGGTCAGAAACCCAGATCACACATTAGCGATTTAATTGAGGGTCCAGACTGTCCAAGTCTGTATATTGACTTGAGATCCATCCTCACCAGGAGAGATCATAAATCTTTTTAACCTTTGAGAATCACCAATTTCCCTCCATGTATAGTAGGGAAAACACCAAAACACCTTGGAAGTCGAGGCTACAATGAAGTCTCTGGAGAAGAGTATTAAAACAATCATCTTGACAGAGTTAAAAGACCTCTATGGAAAGACTTCACTTTTTTATTCTTTCTCTTTATGTTTTTATTTACTTTTTAGAGGAAGCAAAGGGGGAAAAAAGAAAATTATATTGGCAGAGGGCTGACCTCTATTTCATATAATTTGCAGCTAAAGAGCTTACAAGCTAAAACATGTAAATATATGCAGATCTGAGATCAAGACCTCGGAAAGGAAAGAGTCAAGCAAGATTGAAGAGAATGTGGGCCATACACAGGACAAGCACTGAGGCTCTTAGCAACCTGGAAACCTGAAGTGAATTATTATCTGGGTCCTATTGTGACCTACTTAGTATCCTGGAAGCATGATGGCATAAGGAGAAATTTGGGGCTGTAGGAATTGCTTATTTACTTGACCTTGGAGGGTACACGAACCAATGGGATGACTGCTGATTCAGCCCAGTGAGCAGATACTGCCACAGCTACAGGCCAATCACGTAATGGAAAGACGGCTCACCCGTGTCGTGGGCAAAGGCGGCCTGAGCTCGTGTCCTCTGCTGAGTTTCACTGAAATGGGCTATACCTAAATTTTAATCATTTGTGGTAAAAGCAATAGGAAAAAAAAAATGAACTGTATACCACCAATGTTCTTGTTTTTATAAAAAATATTTTACAATGAGAAGAGAAACAGGGCTTGAATTTTGGAGTTGCTTTGAATAAAAGAACAATACATTTCTTTAAGGGGAAGGTATAGGTGAGTGGAAACAGGGGAGATAACTGTAGCAAGGTAGAGAAAATCAACATAGTACTCCCTCAGACCTCAAGAATTCTCACCAACAGATTCTGGCCACGTTAAAGGGCAGAATGATCCAAAGAGACCATTGATTTCAACTGTTAGGGTTTGCAAATAAGAAGCGCAAAGAACGAAATTGTGATCCTCAGAGAAGAACTTAATTCTCCAGGTGCTCAGAACTTGTCAGGCATTTTCTCCACACAGCTCCCTGCAGCAAATGTCCTTTCAAAGCCTCCTTGAATGTAAATCTTTCTCACGGCACAATGGATCAGTGGAGTTCTGAGCCAGGAGAGCTGAGGTAAAGGTAACGTCTTTCCTCTTTTGAGGAAGAATCTGTTGAAGGGCCGAGTTATGCCCTGCACTTCAGTTGAAGCAGACATGAGTCATAGTTGAAATTGAATCCTACACTTAATTTTACTTGTGTACCTCGAGCATATAATATATGTCTCATAAATGGACTCTTTCAGGAGAGTCAAAACCTGAGATGCCATGATTGATGGAAAATTCCAAGTACCCAATTAACACGAATGAGAAAGTTATCAAATGTGAAAACTTCAGGTGAATTAACTGCTGTCCAGTACATTATGATGTGATGAATAATGGGCATCTGGAGTTTTATTAATGAGCATCTAATGGAAAAGATGGAACTGGTACCAACAAGCTTAATCCCCATTAATGTGAAAAACAAGCCTAAGCCAAAACCAGATCTGCAGGCGCCAGACCCTATAACCTACAATAGGAAGCATCCTTAAGTCACAGATGTGTTACCAGAAAGATACACACCAGCCAACTCACTGTGTTTTCATAAGAGAGGAACCTCAGCCTCAAACTACTCCAGCCATTACTCTGATCTTGACTATCACAAGTGCATCTCATGATTTGTACTGTCTAGAGAATCAACCAAGGTAATGGTAGTCACCTAGACTCAGCAAAATAAGCAAACAGTGGAAGGCAATTGTAGAGCTAAGTTTTGTAACATTACAGCAAATTCTTATACATGGCACAGGTGTCACAACTGGATATACGTTTTTCCTTCAGAAAAGCTTTCTATTACAAAGATTTCTTTTAAATATAAAATTAGATGTATTTGTGGCCAAAATAAATGGCTGCCTAGGAAGAGCAATTTGAAAGATCCCAAAACATCTTCAGAACAAAGGATTGCTGCCATCGCCTGAAATTCTGCCATTTAAGGTTTGCTCCATTAGGCATTGCCCTCTTTTGCAATATGGTTTTTCCCCTGGCAGCATGTGCAATATCCTATAAGTCAATGGCAAGTAACATACAAAGATGTTAGTGTCTTCCCAGCAAATGGCTACAGTGGAGAGAATTTTTGTGAAGAGGGAGAATAAAACAGAAAAGTTCTGATCCTAGTCCACTGCATAGAGGGGAACTCACATGAATTGGTGACTCTGAACAGCCATAGTATGGAGTTAGCAGATTCAGCAAAGAGTATAATAGAACTCCAACTGCACCTTTGCACTTCCTCAAAAGTATTATGTTCTTTTTTGCATTCGATCTTTGCACATGTTGTTCCCTCTTGTGGAAGACTCTTTCACTCACTTCCTTTATTTTTCCAGAGCACATTTCAAGATTAGAGAAATTACCTTATTCTTTTACTCTTATTGCAATGAGTAGAATATTATATATGCTTAGTAATTTTTCAAATGAGAAATTGGAGTTAGGAAGATACCTGGGATCAATCTTATTGTTGTTATTCAGTTGCTCAGTCATGTCTGACTCTTTGCTACCCCACAGACTACAGCACACCAGGTTTCCCTGTCCTTCACCATCTCCCGGAGCTTACTCAAACTCATGTCCCTTGAGTTGGTGATGCTGTCCAACCATCTCGGCCTCTGTTGCCCCCTTCTCCTCCTGCCTTCAGTCTTTCCCAGCATCAGGGTCTTTTCCAATGAGTCAGTTCTTCACATTAGGTGACCAAAGTATTGGAGCTTCAGCTTCAGCATCAGTCCTTCCAATGAATATTCAAGACTGATTTCCTTTGACTGGTTTGATCTCCTTGAAGTCCAAGGGACTCTCAAAAATCTTCTCCAAACCACAGTTTGAAAGCATCAATTCTTTGGTGCTCGTCCTTCTTTATGGCCCAGCTCTCACATCCATACATGACTACTGGAAAAACTGTAGCTTTGACTAGACAGGCCTTGTTGGCAAAGTAATTCTGCTTTTTAATATGCTGTCTAGGCTTGTCATAGTTTTTCTTCCAAGGAGCAAGCATCTTTTAATTTCATGGCTGCAGTCACCATCTGCAATGATTTTGGAGCCCAGGAAAATAGTCTTTCACTGTTTCCATTGTTCCCCATATTTGTCATGAAGTGTTGGGGCCAAATGCCATGATCTTAGTTTTTTGAATGTTGAGTTTCAAGCCAGCTTTTTCACTCTCCTCTTTCACCTTCATCAAGAGGCTCTTTAGTTCCTCTTCACTTTCTGCCATAAAGGTAGTGTCATCTACATAGGATTAATCTTAGTTTACAGTTTTGACTTGGACTACTTGGACACAACTGAGTGACTAACACACACACACACTAATTAAATGAAACTTATTTTCCTCACGTGTCTATGCCATTAAGTTGAAAATACATTTGGCTCAAAAAAATATTTCCAATCAGTATATCAATTGATTATATCAATGTTGCTGTGCCTTTCTTGGAATATCATATTATTAAGATAAATTTCTTAAAGAAAAGAACTTATCAATATGATAAGTTCACTAGTTCATACTATGTAACCATTTTTCAGGGTAAATTTCTAAAGAATTTCCAATTTTTTATTAAGCAAATCCTCCATTAATTCTAACTTTGTACTGCAGAAATTATTTTTGTCCAAATATGTTAGCTTGCTTTCAAATCTCTTAATTTCAGATCTTATATATACTTGTCAAGAAGAGATAAAATACATACAATCATATCAGAGACTAAAAGCTTCTATGAAAGCCAAGCAATTATCCGCCAAGATATGTGCTGCTTTCCTGATAATAAACCTCTAGTTTAAAAGACCTAATGAAAAGACCTTTGCCCATTTTGAATTGTGTTTGTTTTTTTGTGATTGTTCAGTTTTAGGCATTCTTTATATATCCTGGATAGTAATGCATTATCAAATATGTGGCTTGAAAATATTTTCCCTCATTCTGTGGGTTGCCTTTTTACTGTATTGATAGTGGTTTATGCAAATAATTTTAAATTTAAATAAAAAGACCTAATGAATTAAGAGAGAGGAAAAACTCTATGGATCATTCCCATTTTCAATTTACTAAGAATAAATGTGGCCTGCTTACAATGTTGGTAATCAAAAATTAGGCTCAGGAGTTTTATAGTATGTTCATTTCCTTTTAAAAGAAGTGAAATAACATTTAAAGGCTATATACTGATTTCCCCTAAGAAAATATCTTAATGGACACTAGCAGGAACAAGATATCAGACACAGAAATGACACCATGGAGTACTAAAATTCTAGAGGTGAGTGATTTTCTTTCCTAGAGTAAATTAATACACAGATGAGAAATTATTAAAAATCATCATTCAGTTATGCAAATCTCTGCTAAGTGAATGAAGGTTTTGCACTTAAAAATTAAGAGGTACTTTGCTCTTCATCTATTAATATCTAAAGGAATACAGGAATAAAGGGAAAAAGGAGGGAGGATAGAAAAGGAAGAGAGGGCCTCAATGACTATAGAAGGATGTTTGCATTTGTGGTTAGGAGTTGTGAGGCTTAAGAAGATGGAGGAATAGTTCCAGACACAAATTTATGGAAGGCGATTTTACAATGTGAACCAAAGCCTTCAAAATCTGCATATATTTTGATTCAAGAAGTCCACTTCTAAGAACTTATCTCTACAAAATCATCAAACCAGTTTATTCAGATTTATGTATATGGATGTTCTTTGGTATTTTGTTTATTATAGTAAAAAAATAATATGTTTGGTAAAACAAATAATGATATTCCATAATTGTACATATATTTATTGACTAGAAAAATGTATGGTATCTTTTGTTATATAAAAAAGCAATTATAAAGTGGTAGATATGGTACAATCCCACTTTCTAATATACCTGTGTATATTTTATATATTTTCTTGAGACTATTTCTCATATATATGTATGTATGTATATGTATGTACATATAGATATATACATGCATATAACATTTATATGTAATATTAGTATATATCTAGGCCCAAACCAGAGGAAAAATAGCTAAGTACTAAAAGTGTTTATCATAAAGTGTGAAATTCAGTTTTCATATTTGTATACTGTAGTTTTTAACAATAAAAATGATACAGACAATAAATTTGAGAAAAACAATAAGTGAAAGTTAAATCTATTATAGATATTAAACTCAGATAAATATATAATGATGATGATTATATTTACTTTTAATGCTGACAACACTATTCTTACTACTTTGGTTTTTATTCAAAACTAGAACAAGATAATAATGATTTTGCCATGAAAGTTTTCCTCCAAGTCCTTCTCTCAAACTTACTATTATTTATCACATCTTCTGGGACATGACTACAAATCAGTTTCCAACTTGGAAATACACAACCACCCCCCCAAACTAATATGTAAAATAGATTGTTCCTTCATTCCATGGCTAACAATTGGGAAGAATTATTGGTATTATAAATAATATTCTATTGAAAGTTTAGAACAGATATGGCTCTGCCTGAGTAGTTTATTGGAAAATCATTTGTTTCATATCAGTTTTGGCATCCAGTATTCAATATGAATTATGTAGTTATAGCCCAGTTTATTGTAGTTCCGTTTGTTCCACTGTGTATATATGTGTCTTAGGCTTTAAAAAGGTAATTTGTGCCCTCCAAACATATTATATAACAAATTGTGATTCATGCAAATCACTTCGATTTGTTTTCCAAAAATGTAGCCGGCTTCAATTAATCAGTTGCTATTCATTTCGTATACTTCAATTGCACTCACAACAAAAGCGCCAGTGGGTTATCACTTACATGGGGGGCTGGCCTCCAGAGGGTTTGAAAGACACAACAATCAGACATTAGACCAAGCATACAATTATAGCGCGTGTCCCCACCAACTCCAATAAATCACACATCACATTATGTCGGACTCCCCACTTTCTGAAGTTCTCTACTACCCAAGCCACCTACCTGCTGTAATCACAGCATTCTGCTGTGCGTGGGTACATGGCTCTTAACCTGCTGAGACCTATTCCATGACTCCCAACGTGTGGCAGGAGCCAGCCAAGCAGATTGCTATATCTATGTTCCGTCGCCTGCCGGTCAGGATAAATGAGTAGCTCAAAGTACTGTACTCCTGTGCACCGACTTTGTTTGGGAAGAAAAGTGAAAGCATCACAACAATTACATTCGTGCTTAGACATTCACGGTTCGCAGTGTTTCCCTGTAACTTTTACTACTTGAAATGTAAAAATGGACATAGCAGAAACTTGCAAGAGATGTTATAAATTAACTATAGAAAATGTTCTCTTTTATAAAGGTTTTACTTTAATTATGGGACATCTTCAAGTATAATTACCACTCATGCTTTTACTTACATGTCACATTGTCTCTATCCTATCCCATAGGATGAACTAATAATAATGGACTGGGATTAGCATTTTATAAGAAGTATATTATTATTTATTTTCCTAGCAATAACAGGGTACTTAGTGTCATCTAAAATAGAGGGCATGATTAAACCTAAACCACTTTTCTGTGCCAGCTATTTATAAGCCACATATGAATAGTTCTAAAATATAGGGTATGAAATGACTAATTGTACTGAGTAGGTACTCATTAGGAGAAAAACTGCCCACAAAGAAAAGATTTGTATATGGAGTTCTGATGCTACTCCATCAGCCATTGCCAGGTTACTCTGGTGACAATTGCATAAGATCTTATTTGAGGATATTTCTTTGGGGGCCAATCACCATGGAAATAATTAAAGGTCAAAAGAATGTAGTATTAGACATATTTGCACCATGTGAGGGCTGAATCTGAATTGGGCTAGAGGAGACTTCAGAAGAGTAGACAAAACAGGAAGCCAATCTCACGGAATATAACTCTGATTTTTTTTTAGGTAGAATCTTTCTTTTTTATTTTTTAAATTATAAAGTATGATAGCACATTTTCAGGACACGTGGAAAATATAGAACAAACTTACATATAGTTCCACTATATATTAGTTATTTTTTAAGTAGACAAACTTTTTAGTTGAAGTTTCAATATCAAACCCTAAAAAATTAATAGAATGAAGAGACAGAAAAGCAGAAGGATATAGGAGGCCTGAAAAGCACTATGAACCAATTCAATATAATTAAGATTTATACAATTTTCACACAATAGGATACAAATTTTATTCAAGTTTCCATAGACTATAAACCAGGAGACACTGAAATATATCCAAGAACATAAAACAAGGTGCAAAAATTCATGGTCTAAAGGTCTTGAAACCATACAGAGTCTATTCTCTTATCAATGTGGAATTATGTGAGAAATCAATATCAAAAGATATTTGAAAATAACCCATGTATATTCAAGTGCAATGTGACATTTACCAAGAGAGATCTGTGACTTAACCATTAAAAGCCTCAATAAAGTTAAAAAAACTGAAAAAACACAGAGGATGATTGCAGAGAAGAAAGCATTAAAATGAGAAATTAATATCAAAGATACTTTAAAAATCTCCATATGTTTGGAAATTAAATGCCACTTTTAAATGATGGGTATATCTCAGAAGCCAAAACAAGGAAAATTAGAAAATATTTATAACAGAATAAAAGCAAAAAAAGAATTTATCAGAATTTGTTACATGCAGCTGAAGGTTTTCAATGCAACTATAATGTGGACTCTTGAATAAGGTATGCAAATAAATAACAGACACTAGCATAAAATTTTGTGAAATTTGAACAAAATCTGTACTTTAGTTAATAATACTGTATCACATGTTAATTTCCTTTATTAATAACATAATATTTTTTATACTCTCACAATTGGATTAGAAGTTTCAAGCCTCATTCAATTTTGTTTAATAACTAAGATAATAAGCTTTCTAGACTTTTAGTAATAATACTAGATGCCAGAATAAATGGAACTATTTCAAAATTTTGAGTGAATATAAATTTCTAATCTAGCATTCTATTCATACTTAGTCAAAAAAGTGGAACCAAAATGTTGTAAATTTTTAGCTAAGCAAAAATTCATGTTTCCTAAAATTCTTGTGTCATACATACTATATAAATATATATGTATATATATGTGGGGGAGGGCATGGCAATCCACTCCAGTATTCTTGCCTGGAGAATCCAATGGACAGAGGAGCCTAACGGGCTGCAGTGCCTAGGGTCACAGAGTCAGACATGACTGAAATGATTTAACACACACACACACACACACACATATATATATACACACAAAAGCTTTTCTTCTATACTCGATAAAGGCTTAAAGAAGAACAATACAAAAAAGAGAGATGGGGAGATTGGAAAGCATAAACTAAAGGAAATGGAAGCACTGAATATGAAATAGAGAAAGTAAAACAATCTAGATAAAAGGAAAAGACCATATAGTCCAGTTGTTTTTAAAAATGGCTGCTCATTAGAATCACATCTGGAGCTTTGGAGAAAAAAACAACAAAAAAAGAAATAAAACAAATACCTGGCATTTGGATTTTCCAAAAAATTCCAAGATAATTCTAACGTGCATCTGGATTTTAAAAAGTGATTACAGGTTTTTCTATTAAATGGTAGTTTTAGTGATATAGAATTCTATTATTTTCTGTTGACCAATCATGATACAATGGTATTAAAATGAATAATAGTTACACAATCACAATAGTAAAAGATGTTTATCAGTTTTCACAGTCAATAACCAGACCAAAAAAATAAATAAATAAAAGATAATTACAATCACAAGTCATAATAAAAACATGCTTAACCTAACAATAAAAAATAATTATATGCAATTTACAGGGTTAGTAGAGTGATGTGGGAAATGAAGTACATACATGCACACGTTTCCATCCACGCAGTCAGTCTTTGTCTTTTGGTTAGTGCATTTAATTCACTTACATTTAAGGAAATTATCAATGTGCATGATCCTATTACCATTGTCTTAATTGTTTGGGGTTATTTTTTGTAGATCTTTTCCTTCTCTTGTGTTTCTTGCCTAGAGAAGTTCCTTTAACACTTGTTGTAAAGCTATAATGGTGGTGCTTAATTTTCTTAACTTTTGCTTGTCTGTAAAGCTTTTGATTTCTACCTCAAATCTGAATGAAAGTCTTGCTGGGTATTCTTGGTTGTAGTTTCCTTGCTTTTATCACTTAAAATATATCATGCCATTCGCTTCTGACTTATAGAGTTTCTGTTGAGAAATCAGCTGATAATAACTCTGATCTTTTCCACCCTTAGCTATCAGTAAGACACACCTCAATTCTACCAAGGTAAAGGTCAGAAATAATGGCTGGTAAGTATTTCAAAGGGAAACTCTCAACTTTAACATTGTTGCCATTGCCTGTTTGCAGTTCTAGTCTCCTGTCCTCATTCTTCTAATTTGATATGTTAAAGAAAGAAAGAGAAAAAGAAAATGAATGAACATTTATTTGTTGAGTTCCTATCATGTTATCATTAATCAGAACCATACCTATGGCATTGAACACCAAATCACAACAAATTTGTGCAAGATAGAAATTCTCATTTGAGCTAACAGAGGTCAAAGAAGATAAATACCAATACAAGTTTGTAGCCAAGCCTTAGTACTCTAGGTTTCCTTCTATGATTTACTATGGAAAAGAACACTTAGCTGTAACTCATGATGAAATATTTCTTTTATTTGCACTACCTATAAAATTTTTTATTTGTGAAAGGAATAAAATGTATGATTTTAAATGATGTCCTTAGCTCCAATTTCTGTTAGTAAAGAGGAAGTTGCAATAGAACACTGCAGTGAGTGAAGAATGGCCCCCCAAAGATGTCCATGTCCTAATCTCTGAAACCTGTGAATAAGTTACCATATATCGCAAAGAGACATTGCATATGTGATTTAGTTAAGGATGTTGAATTATCCCAGTGGGCCCAATGTAATCATAAGGATCCTTGTAGCTAGAAGGAAGGAGTAAAAATTGTTGTTTTTCAGTTGTTAAGTCCAACTCTTTGCGACCCCGTGGACTGCAGGACACCAAGCTTCCCTGTCCTTCACTATTTTCTGGAGTAAGAATAGGAGCTGTGAAACAGAAGCAGGAGTTGGAAAGATGCTCTTTGAAGATCACTTCCGAAGAAGGAGTCAAGAGCCAAGGAAAGCAGGTGGCCTCTGAAGGCTGGAAAAGACAAGGAAATAAATTTTCCCCTAGAACCTCCAGAAGGCATGTAGCCTTATTGTGACCTTGATTTTATCTCTGTAATACTCACTTCAAACTTCTGACCTACAAAACTGTAAAATAATAAATTTAGTTCAAGACACTAAATTTGCAGCAATTTTTATAGTAATGATAAGAAACTAATACAACCATCACCCCCCATCTTAAAAAGTACAAAATTAGAGCTTTTCAGAGTATCAGAGAGCTAATAATTTGTTTGTTTTTTTAACTGGAAAATATTTGCTTTACAATGTGATGGATTCTGCCATACAACAGTGTGCATAAGTCATAATCATATACATATATATATATGTATATATATATATATATATCCCCTCCCTTTTGAGTCTCCTTCCCTACTCCTATCCCACCCCTCTAGATCATCACAAGATGCCAGGCTGAGCTCCCTGTGTTATATAGCAGCTTCCCACTAGTTATCTATTTTATACACAATAGAAAATATGTCAATACTACTTTTTCAATTTGTCCTACCCTTTCCTTCCCCTGCTATATCCACTTGTCTGTTCTCTGTTCATCTGCACAGAGAGCTAATGATTAAAAAAAAAAAAAAAAAAACCCTAAGGGAATTAAATTTTAAAATGGACAAATCTTGGAGAATTCCCTGGTGGTCCAATAGTTAGAACTCCATGCTTCTGCTGAGGGCCTGAGTTTGATCCCTGGTCAGGGAACTAAGATCCCACAAGCCATGAGGTGTGGCCAAAAAATAAAAATAATGTTTTTAAACAAAAAATAAAATAAAATGGGCAAGTCTTTCCTAAGAGAGAATCATATGACTGTGTTTACTGATAGAAGAACAGTAGTAGAAGTAGGAGAAACTGTTCTTCCAAATGAAAGAAAAGGGAAACAAACTCAATTTTTAACAAACTATAAATAGCTTCTATAAGTTAGTATGACAGATTACAGATCCAAGGAGCCCTAGTAACAGATGTCTGACTCTGTGACCCCATGGACTGTAGCCCACCAGGGTCCTCTGTCCATGGAATTCTCCAGGCAAGAACACTGGAGTGGATGGCCATTCCCCAGGGGATCTTCCTAACCCAGGGATTGAACCCAGATCTCTCGCATTGCAGACAGATTCTTTACCATCTGAGCCACCAGGGAAGGGCCAATATGCTAAAGGCTAGGGGCAAGAAGGGAACTGAACTTGTCTGTCACAGAAGTCCTCTGCCAGAGCACAAGGCAGATGATGACGATGGCTGCAGGCTGGGGGATAGGAAGAAAGTTGCGCTGGATTTTAACTGGGTCTTTCACAGGTTTCAGGGCCATAGCCCACAGAAGGATGGGAGCAGGGTAGAAAAAGTGAGAGATCCCCTGAGGTATACTAACGGGTTAAGGATGCAGGATCAACAGAGCTGTCCTGACACGACAGAAAACCAGGGCAGGTTAGAGAGCAAAAACAACTTCCAGTAACTCAGAAAGCTGGGACTGAGTTTTAAAGCACTGAAGTATCTCTGGAGAATTGCTGATGCTCATATTTCAAGCCCTGCTGAGGAAAAAAAAAAAGTCCTGATCCTGTCCTCAAAGTGTTTGAAGCCACTGACAAACTGAATCTCACTAAATCTACCACACAACCTATTCTCAGGCAACGACAGGTGAGACCGACCCAGCCCCCGTGCTGGCAGTCCGACAGAGGAAGGTGGAAGCCCTTTACTGGAAATCTCTGCTGTTCTTGACACAAGATGACTGCATAGAATAAAAATTACAAAACATGTGAGGAAGTAGAAAAATGTGACCAATAAGGAAAAGACAGATACAGGCTGACAGATGACCCAGATATTTTATTTAGCTAATGAGAACTTTAACTCTGATAAATGTCACAGAATCCAGCAAAACTTGAACCGAAAGAGATTGAAAATTTATATATATATATATATATATAACTATGAAAAAGCACTAAGTAGAAATGCTAAAATAATGTAAGAAATGTAAAATTCACTTGTTGGGCATAAGGGCTTACTGGACACAGCAGAAAGAAAGATCAGTGAACTGGAAAACAATAGAAATTGTCAAAACAGAATTGCAAAGAGAAAAATATTTAAGCTGAATGGGGAAGCCAAGACTTGGTGAATGACATCAAATCATCTAATATATGTATAACTGGAGTTCCAGAAAGAGAACAGAGAAAGAAAGAATGGGGCAGACATTTATTTTGAAGAGATAATGGCTGAGAATTTTCCAAAATGAACTAAAAATATAAACCCACAAATTCTAGGCAAAATATCAAGCTATAAGAAATAAAAGATAAACAGCAAATCTTAACAACAGCCAGGGGGAAGAAAGGCACAATACATGCAAGAAAAGAAAATAAGAATGATGGCTGACCTCATTTTAAAAAAAGGCAATGGAAGATCTTTAAGTACTGAAAGCAAAAATAGAATGCTCTATATAGCAAATATACCTCTCAAAAATAAAAGCAAATTAGACATTTCAAATAAACAAAGTCAAGGGAATTCATCTCAATAAACCCGATTCTGAGAAATCTAAAGAGGAAAAAAGCAAATACTGGTACTAATGAGCAAATTGAACATATTTGTAAGATAAAGGTTTGAAATGCAAAAAATTAGTTTTATTAATATTTATCTATACTAAGTAAAAAGGGGAAATTTTTAATAGTATTAGCAAAAGCCTCCAAAAATTGAATACTTAGGAATAAATTTGTCAGAAAATGTGTAATGTGTCTTGAAAACTATAAATCATTGCTAAGAAATTTAAAGATCTAAGCATGTGGAGAGAGGGGCTATATTCTTAACTGAAAGAGTTTATATTGTTAAATATTCATTCTCCTCAAATTGATTTATAGATCCCTCATAAGTAACAAAGTATCAGCAACATTTTTTTTAAGAAATCGACACAGTGATTCAAAAATTTATAAGGAAATGCAAGCTATCGCTAAACAATCTTGAAAAGACAAAGTTGAAGAACTTTCACCTTCAAAACAGTTAATTATTGGAATAAGGAGAAGCAAATAGATTTACATGTAAACAAAACAATTGATTTTCAACAAATGCAAAGTGTTTTTAACAAATGATGCTGAGAAGACTGTACAATTGTCTGAAAGAAAATAGGACTCTTGACCCCAACTTCACGCCATACCTCGAAATCAATTCAAACATAAACATAAAAGCTAGAACTATAAAGCTTCCAAGAAAAAGACATTAGGAGAAGATTTTGCAGTGTTACAGTAGGCAAAATTTTAAGTTGCAGGAGAATGTCTTATAGCACACACTGTGGTTTTGATCCAAGAGAAATGAAGGCATATACCCACAAAAAGAATGTGTACTCTATTGTATAATTGAAATCTGCTAAAAGGGTAGGACTTGTGTTCTCGCCAAAAGAAAAAATAAATAAATATGTGAGGGGATGGGTCTGATAAGTAACTCAGTGGTAGGAGTCTTTCATCAAATCATTGTACACTTTAGATTATATTACAGCTGAGAAAAAGAATGCTTAGAGAAGCTGTATTTATTGTGGCCAAGAACTGGACACAATCCAGATATTCCTCAACAGAACTGATAAACAAATTGAGGTATAACCGTAGAGTGGACTGCTCCTCAGCAATAAAAAGCTAAGGACTAGTAATTTATGCAACAAAATGAGTGAATCTCAAAAATGTTTCATTGAGAAAAAGAAGCCTTTCACATCAAATTCAACTGTAAAGCTAATCTGTGGTGAATGAAATCAGGAAGTGGTTGCTCCTAGAAGGGAAGATTGACTGGTTTGGAACATAAAGGAGCTTTCCGTGTTGGTAAAAATGTGCTGTATCTTATTTTACAGGTTGTGGGGAAATGGGTATAAAATTGTCAAGATATACCAGGCTGAATACTTGAGATCAGTATATTTTATTGTATGTAACATATACCTTGGGCTTCTCTGCTGGCTCAGTTGGTAAAGAATCCAGTAAACAATGCAATACAGAAGATGTAGATTCTATCCCTGGGTTGAGAAGATCCCCTGGAGAAGGAAATGGCAACCCACTCCAGTCATTCTTGCCTGGAGAATCCCATGGAGAGAGGAGCCTGGTGGGCTACAGTCCATGGGGTTGCAAGAGTTGACACGACCTAGCAACTAAACCACATGTGCCACCATACCACAAGATATACCTTATTTTTACTGCGTGTAAAAATTATGGACTCACTTAATTGAGACACTAATTGTATAATATAATCACAGGTTTTTTTAAGCATTTCTAAGAAATTTTAAAATGAGTCATCTTATCCTGAATATAATTAGTCACTCAGTTGTGTCCAACTCTTTGCCACCCCATGGACTCTACCTGCCAAGCTCCTCTGTCCATTGGATTCTCCAGGCAAAAATTCCTTCTCCAGGGGATCTTCCCAACCCAGGGACTGAACCCAGGTGTCCCACATCGCAGATTCTTTATCATCTGAGACACCAGGGAAGTCCCATAATTAAATATAATCAAATATTACTACCCTTTATGGAAAGTAGAAGATAAAGAAACAGATTATTTGATATGATGAGGAAATAATAAAATCCACAATAGGGAGTATGCCACGGGACAAATGAACTTATTTCTTCCAAATAAACACCATTAAAAAGGGAGGAAGATCTGTTACAGGTTAAAAGAGACTTAAAAGACATATCAACCAAATAAGGTGTACTTGCCTGGACCTTCTTTGAATCTCTTACTAAACAAACCAACTATTTAAAAAAACATTTTTTTAAAACAAATGAAGGAATTTGAGTATGGACTATGTATTAGATAAATATAAAAAGTTATTAACTTGTTAGATGTGATAATGGTATCATGGGCACTCAAAAAATATATCTCATCTGTTAGTAATATATAGTAAAATATTTAGAGTGAAATAACATTATGTCTAAAATTTATTTTAAAACATCCTAACAAAAATTAAAAAGTAAGAAGGAAGATAAACAGAATATCATTGGCAATAAGGTTGACAATAATTGACTCTGGATGATGGGAGCGTGTGGATTCATCACACTATTTGGCTTATGTTGCATATGCTGGTAATATACAATAATAAAAAATTTTAATGAATTATTATCTGTGAACCACTCTGAGTTACCTTTATCTTCCAGTGAAAGATATAGCTAAAACTCACATTCTTATTATTCATAAAGTTCCAAATTATGCTTAAATCATTCATTATTTTTAAACTTTTATGTTGCACTAATCTTTTGAGTCATTAAACAAGTAATACTAATGAGTCAATTAAAGAAAATGTCATAATTTATGAAACTAGCCTATATTATAACGAGTCATATATAACGTTGTTGTTCAGTTGATAAGTCGTTTTGGACTTTTACTACCCCATGGACTGCAGCACTCCAGGCTTCTCTGTCCTCCCCCATCTTCCAGAGTGTGTTCAAATTCATGTCCCTTGAGTCAGGGATGCTATGTAACCATCTCATCGTCTGCTGCCGCCTTCTCCTCCTGCCTTCAATCTTTCCCAACATGAGGGTCTTTTCCAATGAAGCAGCTCATTGCATCAGGTGGCCAAAGTATTGGAGCTTCAGCTTCATCATCAATCCTCCCGATTAATGTTCAGGGTCAATTTCTATTAGGATTGACTGGTTTGATCTCCTTGTACTCTAAGGAATTCTCAAGAGTCTCCAGCACCGCACTTCGAAAGCATCGATTCTTCAGTGCTCAGCCTCCTTTATGGTCCCACTCTCACATCTGACATGACTGCTGGAAAAACCATAGCTTTGACTCTATAGACCTTTGTCAGTGAAGTGATGTCTCTCTTTTTTAATATGCTGTCTATGTTTGTCATCGGGTTTCCCTGATACCTCAGTTGGTAAAGAATCCACCTGCAATGCAGGAGACCCCAGTTCGATTCCTGGGTCAGGAAGATCCGCTGGAGAAGGGATAGGCTACCCACTCCAGTATTCTTGGGTTTCCCTTGTGGCTCAGCTGGTAAAGAATTTGCCCGCAAGGCGGGAGACCTGGGTTCGATCACTGGGTTGGGAAGATCCCCTGGAGAAGAGAAAGGCTATCCACTCCAGTATTCTGGCCTGGAGAATTACAAGGGGTCACAAAGAGTTGGACACAACTGAGTGACTTTAACTTTCACATTTGTCTTAGCTTCTCTTCTAAGGAGCAATCGTCTTTTAGTTTCATAGTTGCAGTCACCATCCCCAGTGATTTTGGGAGCCCAAGAAAATAAAATCTGTTACTGCTACCACTTTTTCCCCTTCTATTTGCCATGTACTGATGGGACTACATGTCATGATTTTAGTTTTTTTTTTTTTTTTCTTTTTAATATTGAGTTTCAAGCCAGCTTTTTCACTCTCTTCTTTCACTCTCATCAAGAAACTCTAGTTCTCTTCACTTTCTGCCATTATAGTAACATCATCTGCATATCTGAGGTTATTGATATGTCTCCTGGCAATCTTGATTCCAGCTTGTGATTCATCCAGCCCATTTTACATGATGTACTCTGCACATAAGTTAAATAAGCAAGGTGACAATATACAACCTTGTCGTACTCATTTCCCAGTTTTGAACCAATCAGTTGTTTCATGTCCAGTCCTAAACATTGCTTCTTGACCAGCATACAGGTTTCTCAGGAGACAGATAACATGGTCTGGTACTCCAATCTCTATAACAATTTTCCACAGTTTGCTGTGATCCACACAGTCAAAGACTTCATCATAGTCAATGAAGCAAAAGTAGATGTGTTTCTGGAATTTCCTTGATTTCTCCATGATCTAACAAATGTTGGCAATTTGATCTCTGATTCCACTGCATTTTCTAAACCTAGCTTGTACATCTGGGAGCTCTCAGTTCACCTGCTGCTGAAGTCTAGCTTGAAGGATTTTGAGCATAACCTTGCTAGCATGTTAAATGAGTGCAACTGTACAGTAGTTGGAATATTCTTTGGTTTTGCCCTTCTGTGGGATTTGAATGAAAACTGACCTTTTCCAGTCCTTTGGCCACTGCTGAGTTTTCCAAATTTGCTGACATACTGAGTGAAGCACTTTAACAGCATCATCTTTTAGGATTTTATATAGGTCAGCTGGAATTTCATCCCCTAAACTAGATTTGGTCATAGTAATTCTTCCTAAGGCCTAGTAGGTTAATATAGTAACTAGCCTGTATTATAATAACTAATTTGCTCCTTTTTATAGCATATAATTAAAAGAATTTTTATATACTTTTGTATTATAATTAATATTATATATCTTATATTATATATGTCTTATACTGTTAACATCCCTTTTCTTCCCTAAAAACCAAAATTATAAATGTAATTTTTATGAAGTCTCATGAGCTTATATAAGAAGTGTCTTTTTCCAAAAAATTAAAATTTTTTTTCAAACATATAAAGTGAAAGAAATTGATTTTTTTCTAACACCAAATTCTGAACTTCAGTGTGCATTTTTTTCCAGTGTGCATTTTAAAACTTTTTATTGAACATGTACAGAGCTAAAAGTGGAACTAGACTGTCTTTTTGCATTACAATGACAATCTAAACTTGACACATTGACAATATCTGAACCTTTTATTCTCCAAGGTAAAGACTCTCACTCTTTAGATCTTTCATTATTACCTCAAAGGAACTCTTTCCCAAGTCTTTTTTTTTTAACTTTGCTAAAACATTCTGAATTGTTTTTCATATATTGAAAAATCAGACAGCTAACAGTTTATTTGACAATATCAGTCACACACTGACTATGTGCTTCCACTTTTAAGGAAGATTAATTATGGTCAAGTGACTTCCCTAATACTAGTTTGTTGTAGGAACAGGAAATCAGTCACCAGGTGTAGCCCCCAAATAATTGGACACAAGACTCTGGATCAACTTTCTTGACTACAATGAGCTATGATTGAATGAGTTGTGATAAAAACATAAAAGCCAATTAAATTTGTATCAGTATGAACATGTCCTGGTCCTGGCTCTGCTTCTTATAAGCTGTGGGGTCTTTGACAAACCATTTATCTCAATGGACATCAGCTGTCTCAGAGCTCAGATAAGACTTAGATAAAGTTGTTACAAATATACTCAAAAAGAAGCCCAGCTTTCTCAAGACTGGAAGCCTGGTTTGTTGGTACCTTACACACACACACACACACACACACCCTCTTTCCCTTCTTTCTCTCTCTCTCAACACACTACTGTCATTTATGCCTTGGTTTAATTGCTACCTAATCCATCAAACCATCCCGCATCCCACATTTCCCACCTTACTATATCTGTATTTCTGGGGTTTGACCTGCATTATTTTTGGGATATCTGTTATCGTCCATCTACATTTCTGCCTTTGGGGACATCGTGTGAGTTATTGTGCAAAATTTCCCTATGCTTTTGGAGCCAGAAAGGTTCTTCAATCTAGGCCAAAGACTCAAAAGTCTCTGGACCTATTTCCTTATCTGCCAGAATGAAAGCAATATTAACCTACCCTGTACTGTTTATTCTGAGGGTTAAATAAGATTCTCTGTGATCTTAGTACAGTGACCAGTTCATAGTATGATCATCCATAAGTGTTAGCAATTTGCATTGTTGCATAGTTACTTTCACTCACCTGTTTCCCACACTCCCTTGTAAGTACCTCCAGGTAAAGATTGTGTCTATTGAATTCTTTGCATGTAGTCAGGTCTTAAAAATAGTTCAGGAAAGGATGCTTGGAAAAAAAAGAAAGGGAAAAAATGGCATTATAATTATAAGTAAATATGAAAAATTAAGTCATGTTCCAAGTAAAATATGTTCATTTGGATGTCCCTGGTGGTATGGTGGATAAGAATCCACCTGCCAATGCAGCGGACACAGGTTTTATCCCTCGTCTGGGAAGACTCCATGTGCCACGGAGCGCCTAAGCCCCTGCGCCATGATTACGGAGCCCACGCACCACCATTACTAGGGTTCACACACCTAAAGCTTGTGCCTCACAGCAAGAGAGGCCACCTGAAGGACAGCCCTGAGCATCATCACAAAGAGCAGCTCCCATTCACTGCAACCAGGGAAACCCTGTACGTGGCAATGAAGACCCAGCACAGCCAAAATCAAAAATTGTTTTAAAAATCTGTTCACTGACACAGAAACACATCATGTTGGATGATGAGATTCTCTTCACAGAGAATCCCACGCAGTGTGAGATTTCAGAAGGACATATGTTAGGGCTAATTTTAAATAAATGAGTTGTGTTTATTAGAAAAGGTAGGAGTTATTTCTTCTGGTTTTACTACATTTTCCTTATCAAACAATATCCAATAAATAATTTTATACTGAACAGAGTAAAATCCCAGCTCTTAGCCTGAATGTGTCACTCTGTCATAGTTAGCGCCATCATTGTTGGGGCTCCTTAAGCCAAAGAAATCAAGAATGAAAATGCAAGGGCAAATAGGGGAGCACAAATAGAGAGATCTGGAGGAGCTGACAGGCCAGCAGTCTGAGTGACTTTGAAGGATAAAAAGATTAAATCTACCTGAATGGCAGTGAAACAATCCTTGTTTCAGTTTCACCTAAAAACCTGGTATCTAATTCTGCATTCACAACAGCATGTGCCTGGCTGACCAATTATAGTTATGCCTGCAAGTAAGGAATAATGAAACAAATTGGATTTCAATAGAAAAGCACTAGGATTTGACTCCTTTCCAGAGCTCCTGGATACCACCATATGGATGAGAAATTTTCAGGTACTCTGAGCAAGAGAACTATCAAAAATGTCCAAAGCTACAGTTCCAAACATATAAAGGTAGATATGATCTGCTTGGTTCCCTGGCCCAAATAGATTCAATTTTCTAAGTATAGTTTACATCCAAGAACACAAATAATCATTGCCACATAAAATAAATGTGGAGAAAGATCCAGACTGCTAAAGAGTGATTATACATTCAATAAGACAAAGGAAAGATAGAAAACAAGTTAAGACATAGTCCTATCGAAGTGATCTAAATTGACATATTGCAACCTTGTAGTTACCCAATTTATTCACCTTTTAACTTGATCACAAAAATAAAACTTTTTATATTCTAAGTAATGGTCTTACAAGTATTTAATTTTCAGATTTCCCCTAAAAGAAATCATGTTTCCTGTTATTTACTATTATAAATAGGCCTTTCTCAGTGAATCTGAAAGAAACTTTGTAGCCTGCCTTTATCCAGTAGAAATTTACATTTATGACCTAAATCTTGACAGGTGCATGCATGCGAAGTCACTTCAGTCGACAGCTAGATGCCAAATAATAAAGCCATCTCTAAAAACTTCAACCTTCTAAAGCAATAGATGCCAATAGGTTATAGGACCTCAGGTACCATTGATTGAAACTTCAGTTTATCACAATCTAGCTTTACTCAGCTTATTTATGCAAGCTGCACCAGTTGTAGAGCAAAATTATAATGAAATACATTTGCATTTATAACCTAAGGCTACTGCAGTTAGCCTAGAATTTCTGGAGCACATCCAATTCAATATAATTTTATTCTTTTTAACAAATTAAATGTCACTTAATTTGTATACCTTTGTAAAACTTTTCCTATAATAAATTTACAATTCAAAAAGAAAATTACCTGCAAGGATAAGAGTCTCTGTTTTTTCTTTAGAAAAATGCTATTACCATGCCTAAGACATATTTTAAATCCAAATCTCTTTCTGCTTAAGCTGCCGCCCCAAGAGGAATGTCCAGAAGACAACACATTGAGACCACCATCAGTTTCGGTCAGGCATAATCAAGGTCTAGCATGGAATAGTTCACATCAATGACCATTTACTAACTGCTTCCTGCATGTTATTATACACTGCTTGATCCTAAGCACCTCAGAATGACTTAAAGACTTCCTGGTTAGTTTTTCAGACTTCAAGAGGACAATTTTGTGACAAATTCTCCATTTCCCGGACTTAGAGCTTCACTGACTTCCCTTAAATTGATATAGGCAACATTCCTTAAATAAAGGTGCCCTAAAGATGGCATCATCTACTCAATGGACATGAATTTGAGCAAACTCCAGGAGACAGTGAAGGACAGGGAAGCTTGGCATGCTGCAGTCCATAGGTTTCAAAGAGTAGGACACATCTGAGTGACTAAACAACAAGGAATCCAAAAAGATGCAACTCTTTGTTGGGCTCCCCTGGATAATACTAGAAGCAAATTAAGGAAAGCTTTCAATTTAGGGGAATTTTTTTTAATGACTTAATCGATGGTTTTCTCCTCTCCATTTGGTTTTTACTTTTTGGAACTCCTGAAGAGGTTAAATTTCTTATCTTTTCAATCATTTTGTCTTTCTCTCTGTACTTTGAGTCTGTTTTCTTGGAGATTTCCTGATCTTACCTAATAATTATTTTTCTAATTCTATTCTAGCTTTTTCCCCCCTTTTCATTAACTTTTTTTGTTTCTCATGTTCCTTTTTAGAGAAACCCATTCTTATTCACTTTAAGAATGAAGTGTTTTATTTTGTAAGGATACTAATGATTATTTTTTGAGGTTTTCTTCAAAAAGTTCTTTTTTGAAGCTTACTTCTTTTTTCCTGTGTGTGTGTGCTCAGTTGTGTCCGACATTTTGTGACTCCATGGACTGTAGCCCACCAGGCTCCTCTGTCCATGGAATTTTCCAGACAAGAAACCTGGAGTGAGTTGCCATTTCCTCCCCCAGGGGATCTTTCTGAGCCAGGGATTGAACCCATGTCCCTTGCATCTCCTGCATTGGTAGGCAGATTCTTTACCACTGCACCACCTGAAGTTACATTTTTTTAGTCTGAGTCTCCAACTTATACATTGAAGTTTTTCTCAACTGTGTAGCGGATTTCCTACTTGCAGCTAAGCACAGTATCTATAAATTGATTGCAAATCTGAGCTCCAAAATAGGATTTATAAAAAGGAAACGAGTTTCACTGTATGGTGAGCTGGCTGAGTTGTTCTATCAGGTAAAGTGAAAGTGTCAGTCACTCAGTTGTGTCTGACTCTGCCATCTCAAGGAGGTCAATATGCATTTTCTTCTCCAGGGGACCTTCCCAACCCAGGGATCAAACTCAGGTCTCCTGTACTGCAGGTGGGTTCTTTACCATCTGAGCCACCCTGAGGTTATTACCTTTAGTTCCTCTAGGCTTTTGTGAGTCCCAGAGAAGAATACTATAAGCCCTAGACCAGGGGGTTCAATATAGGCTGCCAGGATACTGGAAACCAAATAGCATCAAGTGTTAGAACTGAAAATATTTCTTTCAGGTGGAAATAGTCACATATTTTTTTCAGTCAGCACCTCCAGATTCAACTTGAAACAGACTTCAATACCCCGGTGCTTTAACCTACCTTTACCTTCATTTTTGGAGATACACATGATCACAAATCTTGAGCCTTTTTGAGTTTCTGTGGTATAAGTCAGGTTATTTGCCGGTTTTCCTGACTGCTGGCTTAGGGTCAGCTTCCTAAGCTCTGCTTGTTCCACTAGCATATCTGCTTTCCAAGTTTAAGACTATGAGGCTGGTGTCCCTTGCCAATTCTTTGGCCTTGTGACCTTAAGCCTATGGATCTCAGTGGAGCAGTACTGCTCCCAGGAGTATATTGGAAATTGGAAGTAATGTTTTGTTGTAGTTGTTTGACTGATTTTTGTTATCACAATGATTGGGCTTCCTTGGTGGCTCAGCAGTGAAGAATCTACCTGCAACACAGGAGACTCAGGTTCAATCTCTGCTTTGGGAAGATCCCCTGGAGAAGGGAATGACAACCCACTCCAGTATTTTGCCCGGGAAATCCCATGGACAGAGGAGCCTGGGCAATTGTCCAGGTGAGAGTCAGATACAACCTAACTACTAAATAGCAATAATGATTTGGGGACATACCTCTGGCACTTGATAAGCAACTTCATTTTAGTCATTCTATAAATACTTTGCTTGTGGAATTATATCACAGTCTACTCCCAGATTAAGAATTTTGACATTAGATACATTACTAAGGTATTGACTCAGTTCTGCAAAAATGCTCTAGTTGAACATTGTTTGTTTTATGCTTATAAAGGAAATTTTGCTTTCTTATTTCACTTTGTTCTGAACACAAAGAAAATTTTTCCTTTTCCATTATCTATTTATCCATTCATAAATTCAAATTAGTTATGTTGATTTTATTAACAGTGCTTTGAAAAATTAAGCAAGCTGAGTCTGCAGAAGTACTAGCTGTTGTTTTTGTTTCATTTCACATTTTTAATTGCATCCTTCATGAGAATGCTAATTAGGCCTTGAGTTTAATTTATGATAAATACAAGTAATTCAAATATTTAAAAATAACTAATGATAGCCTCAAAAAGAGCAAGATTAATGAAACCAACAAAACAGTTCAACAAATTTCAATTTGTTGTCTTACTTGGCTTGACCAGCTCTAAAACATGAGTCTTCACTAATGTACTCAAGAACTCAGAAAGAGAAGAAAAAAGAGAGAAAGTTACATTTTTTAAAAATGACAATAAAGTACTGAGAGTTCAGTGGCTGTTCCTTGAAGAGACTCAGTGGACTGTTAAAGAATCCTCCCCTTACTGTGCCATCCTCATGAAGTTTAAAAGCCACAAAATGGAGAAATGAGGAGTTAAAATAATATCATATTTAATGCTTCATCTTCAAAGCTTCACATGAGAATTAGAGGCACTGTCAAAGCTAATTAATCCATTGCTTTTCTGCAGAGGTAGGATAAGTGTACACTGGTCATAGTACACTAATAATCTACCAGATAATCTTATTTAATAATGTATACGATATTCTGTTGGCCTACCATAGTTGAAATAATACTAATACTTCTTGTAGAACTTAGAAGAAATTGGTAACATTTTAGAGAAAATTATTTTTCCAAGTACATCACCATCAGTGGACAAATAAATTTAAACTGTTGAGAGCAATCCCACTTATTAGAGCTAATATATAACATATCTACCATGGCCACTTTCTGAAAGTCAATCATTTATGATAATAATTTTATTTCTTGAACTATTTGAGTAGGATCTACCTTACTGGAGTCATCCGTAAATATCTTTGTTTTTAAGGCTAACTTAAATGTGCATATATGTAACACTGCTATTTCATTCCCAATGACACCATCTATATTCTATTTTGAAATATAATTTCAATGTTCAGACTTTGCAGGTTAAAAAAACTGGTGTGCCCAAAAGTTTATTTCTCTGTGCCTATAATTTATGCTTTTGGTAATTTCCCAGATGCTTCAGCTTGACATAGCTAGTTGAACACAGGCTAGTAAAAGTCTCCTCATTCCCCAAATCCCAAATTATTCATACAATATTTGTTATAGAATGCCACGGGCCTCTTTTCCCCAAAAGGGCTTCAGAGTAGCTTGGGAAATAAGACCAGGGTGCCATGCATACTAAATGCACTATCTTTGATGCTTTTGTTTTTGTTTTATTTTAATTTTTTCATTTATTTTTATTAGTTGGAGGCTAATTACTTTACAATATTGTAGTGGTTTTTGCCAAACATTGACGTGAATCAGCCATGGATTTACATGTGTTCCCCATTCTGATCCCCCCTCCCACCTCCCTCCCCATCCCATCCCTTTGGGTCTTCCTAGTAATGCTCTATCTTTAAATAAAAAGGAAAATACATCAGATATGTCCCAAACACAAAAGATTTTGTTAATACTTTAAAGACATCTGTATCTACGTGTGCATACTAAGTTGCTTCAGTTGTGTCTGACTCTCTGCAACCCCATGGACTGTAGCCCACCAGGCTCCTCTGTCCATGGGGATTCTCCAAGCAAGAATACTGGAGTGGGTTGCCATGCCCTCCTCCAGGGGATCTTCCCGATGCAGGGATCGAACCTGAGGTTTCTGCTGCTCCTGCATTGCAGGCAGGTTTCTTTACCTCTGAGCTACAGGGGAAGTTCACTATAGGAGTGTATTCAAAATGAAGTGAGACTCTTACTCTAACAATAATTCTTTAGCTTTTTATTGTACATTGAAGTATAGTTGATTAACAATGTTGTGTTAGTATCAGATGTACAGCAAAGTGATTCAGTTATGCATATACATGTGTCTATTCTTTTTCAGATTCTTTTCTTATTTAGGTTGTTACATAATATTGAGCAGAGTTCCCTGTGCTATACAAAATAGATCCTTGTTATGTTAGTTATCTATTTTAAATATAGCAGAGCGTACATGTCAATCTCAAACTCCCTAACGATAATATTTTTTAAAGCTACAGAAACCTAAAGATAATTACTTTTCTTGGGTTCATTCAAAAGCTAACACTACAAAGCAATCAAGCAGCCTGAAATCTAAGGAAAGACAAGCCCATCCAAAGAGAAAGAAAGTGAATACTGGTTCAATCATAGTAGAATACGTGGGGAAGAAATTCTGCACACCACATAAGTGAGTAAGATCTCAGCTAAAATGTTTAACAAACTTCTAAGGGCTCAGTGTGAACTGGCATGAGAGTATAAAATCCCCAAGACCTGCTGACTCAAGGGGAGTCTACCTGTGGGTTCTTTTCCACTGACATCCACTGAACACCAAGGAGAAAGAGTGTGGGCACCGCAAGGGACCAGAGAAATCCTCTCAGTGTACAGACCTGGGGAGAAACCACTGCTATGGAAAAATTCCAGAGCCCTACCAAATTTTCTCCTCTATGGAATAAGACTCTTAACCCAATGGGTAAAGGACAGAAAACATATTACTCCCAGGGCACACGAAGACCTGCTGAGTCTGAAGAAAGAGTAAAATAACAGTTCCTATCTATATTCTTAGGGAAAAAATAAAAAATTGTCCTGGGTGCTAGGACAGTTAGTGGTCTCCTACTACTAAAGGTTTGAGTTTCCTGGTGACTCAGCTATAAAAAATCCAGCTGCAATGCAGGTGATGTGGGTGTGATCCCTGGGTCAGGAAGATCATCTGGAGAAGGGGATAGCACCCACCCCAGAATTCTCACCTGGGAAATCCCATGGGCGGAGGAGTCTGGCAGGCTACAGTCCATGGGGTCACAAAAGAGTCAGATATGACAGCATCTAAACAACAACTGCTGGAAAAGGGGCTGGAAACCCACTCATACAAAAGACCCCCCAAAGCAAAATTCCCTGGCTGCCACATGGAGGAGAAGCAGGATCACTGAGACCCCAGGATAGGTGGCACATCTAAAACTGAGGCTGGGATAGAACATAGAGAATTACCTTTGCCCCCACCTCTAAGTTAGAAAGCATTGAGGAGTTTTCCATTATAAGAAAGCAAGAGCATGAAGACAAAACCTCCCTCTTAAGCACAGGTTCAAGAAGGGCAAAAGCAGAAGATGGAGAAAGAACATTTTAAAAACCCTCCAGCACCTCAGCCCATACTATGCACAAAAAGCAGGGCTAGAGGGCTTTTCAGTTTGGGTTCTACACAGAATATAATCATAGCAACAACAACCAAAGACAAACACAGCTCAACTACTGAGTACATGGATGCAAATTCCAACAGTAATGACCTAGCAGAAGAGCCTTGCCCATTCTTTAGGCATAAATACTGTCTACCTAGATCCTCACTGCTCCACATATAACATCAGCATTCAGAAGAAGAAAAGAATCTCTTGTCAATGAACTAAGGAATCAACATAACCGGACCCAGAGATGAAAAATATTGAATGTATTAGACAAGAAATTAAAAGTGAGTACTCCTAACATGCTAATGGCTCAAGTTTAAAAGGTAAGCAAATGTATTAAGAGATAGGGAATCTCAGCTAACACATGGAAAAGTCTAATGAAAATACTAGAAATAAAAATCACGGTAAAAGAATGAAGAATGTCTTTGACAGGCTCGTAAACACACTCAACACAACTAAGTAAAGAATCAATGAATTTGAAGATAGGACAACAGAAATTTAATAAACCAGAATACAAAGATCAAAAGGAATAAAATCAATAACAGAAAAGAGAATCCAAGAGCTACCAAGCAGTTTAAAATATGTATAACTGTAATCCCGAGGAGAAGAGAGAATTAGGCAGAAGGTATTGAACACATAGTGGCCAAGAATTTTCCCCAAAATGATGAAATACATCAATTAAAAAATCTGAGGAACTCAGAAAACACGAAGAGTAATCATTTTAATAATGATAATAACAATAATAATTTTAAAATCTAGTCATGGTATATTCAAACTGCTGAAAATGAAAGAGAAAGTCTTGAAGGGGCAGCCAGAGGGGGGAAAAAAAGACATTATATTTAAAGTGATAAAGATGAGAATTACAGCAGACTTCTTATTTAAAAGTACAAAAGCCAGAATGAAAACAATATAGTACCATTAAAGTGTTGAATGGACAAAAGCCAGACAAGAATGCTACACCCACTGAAAATAAACTTTTCTCAGACAAACAAAAGCTGAGGCAATTAATTTCCCGAAAACTTGCATTATAAGAAATATTAAAGAAAAATTTTCAAGCAAAAGGAAATGTGGTACCAGACAAACTGAGTTCTACACAAAGAAAGGAATGTCTCTGGAAATTGTTAAATGAAGCAGGAAGTCTTCTAAAACTTCTTTTTCTAAGTTTTAGTCATCCTAAAATCTAATTTACTGCCTGAAGCTTCCAAAGTGGCGCAGTGGTAAAGAAACCGCCTGCTTATGCAGAAGATGCAGGAGACATGGGTTCCATTCCTGGGTCAGGAATATCCCCTGAAGGAGGAAGTGACAACCCACTATAGTATTCTTACTGGAAAAATCCCATGGACAGAGGAGCCTGACAGGCTACAGTCTGTGGGGTCACAAAGAGTCAGACACAACCAAGAGACTGAGCACACCTGTCTAAAGTAAACAGTGGCAATACTGTGTCATAAACCATACATAAAATTAATATTTTTGAAAAGATAGCACATAAGATAGGGAAGAGGACTTTGGTGCATCCAGTTGTAAGTTGCTTACACCACACAGGAAGTGATATAATATTATTTGAAGGTAGATTGTTATTAATTAAAGGTATATATTTTAAACACAATAAGAAATTTTAAAAAGTATATATAAAATACAATTAATTTTTAAATAAAAATAACAACACTGTATTGTGACATTTATAAACTGTCATACATGTAAAATGAATAGTAATAGCTAAAGTCAAGGAAGGAAAAAAACAATTTTATAAAGCTCATCTACTCTATATAGAACAAAACCGCTTGAAGGTAGACTGTGATAAGTTAAAACTGTATATTATAACTAAAGTAACCACTAAAATAACAGAACAAAGATTTCTCTAGTTTTATTTATGTGGCTGAATATGTATTATTTTTTTTAATTTTATTTTATATTGGACTGTAGTTGATTTATAATGTGTAGGTTTCAGGGGTACAGCAAGGTGATTCAGTTATATATTCAGTTCAGTTCAGTCACTCAGTCGTGTCCAACTCTTTGCGACCCCATGAACTGCAGCACGCCAGACCTCCCTGTCCATCACGAGCTCCTGGAGTCTACCCAAACTCATGTCCAGTGAGTCAGTGACACCATCCTCTGTCATCCCCTTCTCTTCCCATCTTCAGTCTTTCCCAGCATCAGGGCCTTTTCCAATGAGTCAGTTCTTCGTATCAGGTGGCCAAAGTACTGGAGTTTCAGCTTCAGCATCAGTCCTTCCAATGAACTCCCAGGAATGATCTTCTTTAGGAAGGACTGGTTGGATCTCCTTGCAGTCCAAGGGACTCTCAAGAGTCTTCTCCAACATCACAGTTCAAAAGCATCAATTCTTTGGCGCTCAGCTTTCTTCACAGTCCAACTCTCACATCCGTACATGACTACTGGAAAAACCATAGCCTTGACTAGACTGACCTTTTTTGGTGAAGTATTGTCTCTGCTTTTTAAATATGCTGTCTAGGTTGGCCATAACTTTCTTTCCAAGGAGTAAGCATCTTTTAATTTCATGGCTGCAGTCACCATCTGCAGTGATTTTGGAGCCCAGAAAAATAAAGTCAGTCACTGTTTCCATTGTTTCCCCATCTATTTGTCATGAAGTGATGGGACCAGATGCCATGATCTTTTCTGAATGTTGAGCTTTAAGCCAACGTTTTCACTCTCTTTTATCTAGAGGCTTTTTAATTCCTCTTCACTTTCTGCCATAAGGGTGGTGTTATCTGCATATCTGAGGTTATTGATATTTCTCCCAGCAATCTTGATTTCAGCTTGTGCTTCATCCAGCCCAGCATTTCTCATGATGTACTCTGCATATAAGTTAAATAAGCAGGGTGACAATATACAGCCTTGATGTACTCTTTTTCCTATTTGGAACCAGTCTGTTGTTCCATGTCCAGTTCTAACTGTTGCTTCCTGACCTGCATACAGATTTCTTAAGAGGCAGGTCAGGTGGTCTGGTATTTCTATCTCTTGAAGAATTTACCACAGTTTGTTGTGATCCACAGTCAGAGGCTTTGGCATAGTCAATAAAGCAGACATAGATGTTTTTTTGGAACTCTCTTGCTCTTTCAATGATCCAATGGATGTTGACAATATGATCTCTGGTTCCTCTGCCTTTTCTAAAACCAGCTTGAACATCTTGAAGTTCACAGTTCATGTATTGTTGAAGCCTAGCTTGGAGAATTTTGAGCATTACTTTGCTAGCGTATGAGATGAGTGCAATTGTGCGGTAGTTTGAGCATTCTTTGGCATTGCCTTTCTTTGGGGTTGGAATGAAAACTGACCTTTTCCAGTCCTGTGGCCACTGCTGAGTTTTCCAAATTTGCTGACATATTGAGTGAGCACTTTCACAGCATCATTTTTCAGGATTTGAAACATCTCAACTGGAATTCTATCACCTCCACTAGCTTTGTTCGTAGAGATACTTCCTAAAGCCCACTTGACTTAACATTCCAGGTTGTCTGGCTCTAGGTGAGTGATCACACCATCATGATCATCTGGGTCATGAAGGTCTTTTTTGTACAGTTCTTCTGTGTATTCTTGCCACATCTTAATATCTTCTGCTTCTGTTAGGTCCATACCATTTCTGTCCTTTATTGAGCCCATCTTTGCATAAAGTGTTCCCTTGGTATCTCTGATTTTCTTGAAGAGATCTCTAGTCTTTCCCATTCTATTGTTCTCCTCTATTTCTTTGCACTGATCATTGAGGAAGTCTTTCTTATCTTTCCTTGCTGTTCTTTGGAAGTCTGCATTCAAATGGGTATATGTTTCCTTTTCTCCTTTGGTTTTCACTTCTCTTCATTTCACAGCTATTTGTAAGGCCTCCTCAGAGAGCCACTTGGCTTTTTTGCACTTCTTTTTCTTGGGAATGGTCTTGATCCCTGTCTCCTGTACAATGTCATGAACTTCCGTCCATAGTTCATCAGGCACTCTGTCTATCACATCTAGTCCCTTAAATCTATTTCACACTTCCATTGTATGATTGTGTGTGTGTGTGTGTGTGTATATATATATATATATATATCTCAACTATATATATGTACATATTTTTTTTCAAGTTCTTTTCCCATTTAGGTTATTACAGACTATTGAGTAGAATTCAGTATTCCCTGTGCTATACAGTAAGTCCTTGTGATTATCTATTTTAAATAGAGTAGTGTCTCTAGTTCTAAAAGGCATATCAAGAAGCCTGTGGTTACATAGAGGGGCCATGGAGTGTAGGTAACGAAACATGAAGTAATGGAGTGATGGCTAGGCTCACTATTTTGATTATGGTGCTAGCATCATGTGTATTTATATCTCAAAACTTCCCAATTGTACCTTTATAAAGATGTGTAGTTACTTACATCAATGATACCTCAATAAAGCTTATTTTAAAATCCTAACAAGCAGTCACTTTTTTTAATGAACAAAAGATATGAACAGACGCTTTCCCAGTGAAAACATGTAAGTGATTTAAAAAGATGCTAATGAGAAGATGCTCAACATCATTCGTCACTGGAGAAAAGCAAGTTAAAACTACATGGAGTTACCTCTTCAGATCATCAAGGTGTCTGACAACACCAAGTGCTGACGAAGATGCAGAACAACTTGAACTCAGACATTCTGACTAGAAATACAAAATAATGCCACCATTTCGGAGAACAGTTTGCCATGCCACATAAAGTTAAACACACAGACTCCCAAATCCTGTTTCTGAGGTATTTGTCCAAGAGAAACGGAAATTTGTATTCATACAAAACCCGTATACATGAATGTTTTTAGAAGCAATCTAAATGTCCTTCAACTAGTGAATAGATAAATTTTGAACCATTCACACAATGGAACACTACTTAGGCTTAGAATAGAACAAATTGATATAATAACGCAAATGAATCTCAAAAATATTTCACTAAGCAGAAGAAGTGAAGTACAATGGAACATTTATTATTATTATATTTGTAGAAAACTCTAGAACAGACAAAGATAGTGTATAGAGTCAGAAAGTAGACTGATGGTTGTCTGACTCTGGGAAGAGAATACCTGGGATGCTGCACAAGAGTCTTTTTTGGAGTGATGGAGTTGTTCTGTGTCTTGATAGCGGTTGTGATGACATGAGTATAGAAATAAGCCAAAATTCACCAGCCTGTATAGTAGGTGCATTTTATTTTATATAAATATACCTTGATAGTCTGTATTTCAAATTAAAAAGAAAATTTAAGGCCATGAAGAAGGTCAATAAGGGGGAAAAATCATCTCAGTGTCTATTTTCTACACCCACACACAAAAACTGAATTTACCTCATTCACTAAAATTTTGGAAATGGATTCTTACACAAATTCAAATATTCAGCAAGAAAAAAAAATCTTACCTTCTCACAGTGCAATCTCCTTTTCAAGTTCTGATGGAAATAGAGATGCATGCTATAAAGGTTTTAAACTGCTTTTACCAAGACTTACCACTAAAAGCAAAAGCTGTTTCCTGGGATGAGCATTCTACTTAATAGAAGTATCTATTTATTTTAATCCTCTTAACCTTCCAAGGGTGAAAGGCTTGATAACTTCAACATTAAAAAAAATGCCCCCAGAAGGCTTCATCTGTTATGTTAAGAATTGGTATAATGTTAGCTTTCAAAAGCAGGATTCAAATTAATATGGACATTAACAACTATGTTGAATAGCAAATAAAACATGCATAGAAAAGAGATTGGAAAAATACAGAGCAAAATGTTAACTAAGCTGTGGAACTATGGGTGACTATATTCTCTTCTGCTTACCGGTATTTTCCTGTTTCTATAGTGATAATGTACTACTTTGTGATAAGAATGAGAAAAATCATTTCTAATTATTTAAACACAAATGAAAAGATACATACAATCCTCATTGCCCTGCACACTTCTTTATCTGAAAATTTTATGCATCTGACCCTGATGATGTTTTAAGACAAATAGAACATGCTTTAGCTAACCTTAAAATTTTGTTTTCATAAAGCAGACTAATGGGATATGAATATATTTCCCCCTTAATTTTGAAAAAGTTTTTCTGCCTAGCATTTCTATTTTCTGGCAAAAAAAAAAAAAACACTTATGACTGAGCAGCAGCTGAATAAACACATATTGAAAATTCATATATTAGCAATAGAAAATTAAGTGGATGCAGGGAGCAGATCCTACGTGCATCTGGCCTTAGATCCTCGTCCCCGAGGATACTGACCTCTGGATAGTGTTGACAGGACAGGTCATTCATCTGTCCTAGGATGAACCCACTACTAGCATTTCTCTTCACTTCATAAAAGAGTAGGGTGACCAGTTCCACCCTCTTAACCTTGTAAGATGCTTTCAAGTTATTCATCATCACAATTGGACTTAGGAGAGATTCTCCTTAATTTTGTATTCAAATGTCTACACATCTCTTATACTATCTACAAACCCCAAAGTATTCTGCTTTGTAAGGTGAGAGCCTAGAATTCCAGTGCTCAATTAGCAGGTGACTAATGTACATCTTGTGCCATTATTTAAAACCTCCAGTCTCTAACATGAATTCAGACTGTTATGCTGGGTAATTACAAACTGCTTCCTCAGTGACTCACTAGTGAAGAATCCACCTGCAATGCAGGAGGCATGGGTTCGATCCCTAGGTTGGGAAGATTCCCTGGAGGAGAGAATGGCAAAGTACTCCAGTATTCTTGCCATGAAAAGCCCATGGACAGAGGAACCTGGCAGGCTACAGTCTGTAAGGTGGCAAAGTGTTGGATGCAACTGAGCACGCACACACAAAAGCATTGAAAGGAAAATTACTGGTGATGGTGAGGTGCAGGGGGAAGTGAATAACACTGGCAAACAACCGAAAGAGAAGAGCTGAATTTCAACAGTTTTCTTTTTGAAGTCAACTTATGACCTGGACTTTTGTGAATATAAAAGAGGCCGTTGCAAGCTCACTGGAGGTCTGTTTGATTGCTTCCAAGTAATTCCAGGCCTTCAAGGAAACCCCATGTCCTTGACATGTTAATATTGCTATGGGATTCCAAAGCAAATTCTGAAGCATGCCATTGTACATTGTGTCTTCATTATTCTCTTAGTCCTCCCTGACATTCTTTGTCTTAATAAAGTTCCTGTCTCCCTCTTCATCCTTGTTTTTTACACTGATATTCCTGGCTCCTTGGTGGATGCTTCTGTAACTAACCAAGATAAGAATTAGAGATAACTTGTGTAAAAATTCAGTAAGTGATTATTATTGTTTTCACTAGTAGCATAATCTACCTGTTTTCTTCCCTCTCCAGTCCTACATAACTTTTTCCCAACATATCACACTTGAAATCTCCTTGTTAAGTAAGTATTCTGGAACTTTGCTTTTTCTTCTAAGTGCATCTACAGACCAGCAGTATTAGCGTCACTTGGGAGCTTATCAGAAATGTAGTATCTCAGGCCCAAACCAAGCCTGCTGAATCACAATCTAACTTATAACAAGACAATTGATGGACACACTCCGCTAGAAAAGCTCTTTGCTAGACCACTCACAGATGGCATCATTTTGCTTGTTCCAGATCTCCTCTAATCCTGACATATGCCTTCTGATACCAGCAAGCTAATCTCAGCAGTTTCTACCATTTTGTACTTTTCCCATAGACTGTATGACATTGTTTAATAAAATAAGTATTCATGTCCCCTTTCTATGACTGTCCAGATTTTACTAGTTACTTGAGGCCCATCTTCAAGTCAACTTTTTCTTTGAATGAAGATTTCAAAAAATGGGATAACTGGACAGCTATATGTAAAAGAATGAAATTAGAACATTCTCTAACACTATCTACAAAAACAAGTTCAAAATGGATTAAAAACCTAAATACAAGACTGGATACCGGAGGAAGTATTTACTGCAGGTCAGAGGACCGGTGTTAGGACAAAGCCAGGTTTTCTGCTCATCATTGCAATTCTTTGGAGTCTTCTGACTTAAAAAAAAAAAAAAACCCGCCACTGTGCACAATTTTGTAAGGCAAATTGGAATAAAACAAAATCCGCACTCGTTTGTCCAGTGAACCTACTTCAAAGAATACAGCCTGGTGCATAATCCAAAAGTGAAGAAAAAAAAAAAAAAAAGGCCAAAGGCAGAAACAGGTTCACTACAGCATTATTTATAAAGGTAAAAATAAATCTCAAAACTGTAAAATTGTCCTGTGATTAGCTGCATAAGGACATAAATTCACCCATTCAACATTTTTTGAATGCTAACTCTATGCTATGCCTTGACATTTATGAACTGGAAACAGATTAACAAAGAGGCAACTAAGATCCTTCATGCCAGGGCATGCAGCCAAAACAACAACAACAAAAAACTAAGCCAAAATATAAAAGACTATGATTCATTAAAAAAAAATTTTAAATAATAAAAATAAGTAGAAGTAAAAGACTTTAAAAAAAAAAAAAAAGACTGGATACCATAAAACCCCTAGAAGAAAATGTAGGCAGAACATTTTTGGACATAAATCATCTCAATAATTCTTTTTTGATTAGTCTCTTAAAGCAAAGGAAATAAAAGCAAAAATAAATAAATGGGAACTAGTTAAACATGAAAACTTTTCATAGCAAAGGAAACCATTGATAAAATGAAAACACAACCTACTAAATGGGAGAAAATATTTGCAAATGCTATGACTAACAATGAGTCAATATGCAACTCAACATCAGAATCAAACAATCCAGTTAAAAAATATGCCAGAGACCCGAATAGGCATTTCTCCAAAGAAGGCATGTAGATAACCAACAGGCACACAAAAAAATATTCAACATCGCTAATCATCAGGAAAATGCAAATCAAAACCACAGTGAGCTATCGCCTCACACTTGTAAGAATGGCTATCATCAAAAAGAACAAAAAGAACAAATATTGGCCAAGATGGAGAGAAAAGGAAACTTCTGTACTTTGTTGGTGAGATTGTAAATTGGTGTAGCCACTATGGCAACAGTATGGAGGCTTCTCAAAAACCTAAAAATAGAGCTACCCTATGTCCCAGCAATTCTACTCCTGGGTATATATCTGAAAAAGGACAAAAGCACTAATTTGAAAAAATGCATGCACCCCAATGCTCATAGCAACATTATGTACAATTGCCAAGATATGGAAGCAACTTAAGTCCATCAACAGATGAACGGGTAAAGAAGATGTGGTATATATACATATACAATGGAACACTACTCAACAATAAAATAGAATGAAAGTTTGCCATGTGCAGCAACGTGGGGGCTTCCCTGATAGCTCAGCTGGTAAAGAAGCAGCATGCAATGCGGGAAACCTGGGTTTGATCCCTGGGTTGGGAGGATCCCCTGGAGAAGGAAAAGGCTACCCAATCCAGTATTTCTGGCCTAGAGAATTCCATGGACTGTATAGTCCGTGGGGTCGCAAGAGTCAGACATGACTGAGCGAACATGGATGAACTTAGAGAGTATTATGCTAAATAAATCAGACAGGAAAGACAAATACTCATATGTGAAATCTAGAAACTACAACAAACAAGGGAATATAATGAAAGAGAAACGGACTCAAATACAGATAACAAACTAGTTCAAATATTATGAGAACCTTAAGAGCTTTTTTTTAAAAAATCCTAATAGCCTGCTAAGTGTCATGGACATGAGGTTTCAAAGCTATATGTTTTGGGGTTCACCTCCAGGTACAGGCCTCAAAAATTGGGAGTGCCTTTGTGGGGTTCAAACCCTTTACTAGTCAGTGAGAAGCTCCAGGTTTTGAATTCCATCCCTACTATGGGTCACCACGCCCAGGATGGGGTTTCTGGTGAGATTCTGTCCCAGCCTCTCCTGCCTGCTTCCAATATGGGCTTTCTCTCCTTTGCCTCGTGCCAGTTTTTCATTTTTTTTTTTCCAGATGAGGTTATTTTGTATGTAGCTGGAGCTTCAGTTGTTCTTAGAAGGAGCTGAATTCAGGATCCTCTTAAGTTGCCATCCTAAACCAGAAGCTTGAGCATGGGGATGCGCAGACACAGTGGAACTATAGTATTTAAATTATTTGTGTTGAACAAAGAAAGTATCTAATTTTATGTTAATTCAATAAATATGTATTGAGTAATACCACAAACAAGGCAAATTTCTTGAAATGTAGCACAGAGTAGTGTACAGACATAATAAAATACTTGTCCCTGTGGATCTTATATTCTAACTCTACATTTAATAGAAATACTATTCTAGAATAGTTGTTCACATTCAGTTGTTATTATCACCAGGGACCTATTACTATTGCATATTTTTCTTAGACTGTAAGATTTAAAAGTAAAATAGAAGGCATTATAAATTATTTATGTATTATCTTAGTTTTATGCCTAATATAACTTTTACATGAAGGAAAAAAATAATCTTCAAATTTTAGTTGGTACAAAATGAAAAAAAAAAATTGCTTAAGCAGAAGGCATGTAAACTGACTTTATCCCTCAAAATATGTTTGTTCTGTTTGAATTCCTTCAAGGAATACATGTGTGTATGTGCGTCAGTGTGAGCACCAGTACGTACACTCACCTCCCAGATACTCCCAGTTAGTTAATAGACCCCACTCTTCCTTTTTTTGCAGATAGTTTTTCAAAATATAGCATATATTAGAGTGCACAAATCTTAAGTCTATAGCTCAAATAACTTTTACAAGAAAAACATGTCCATGTAATCATCTAGATCAAGATATAGAAATTATAAGCACCCTGAACATGTTTAAGCTTCCTCTCAGTGCTTACCTAAAGGTAACCAGTAATCTTTCTTTCTCCAAAATCAGCTTGCCTATTGTTGCAGTTTCTAAAACATAAAATATGGTGTATACTCTTTTGCATCTGGGTCCTCTTGCTCAAAACTACACCTGTGAGATGCATCTATGTTAATATGCTTTACAGTGGTTTATTCTTTTTCATTGCTTTATAATATTTTTTAAAGAAATATATCACAATTTATATATCTAGTCTGCTGTTGATTAATATTGGTATTGTTCCCAATTTGGGGATATTACAAATAATAATACTTTCAGTAATTCTTATGAATGCCTTTTTTCACACATTTATATTTGTTTCTATTGGTACATTTCCAAGAGTAGACAGTTGGGTAGTAGAATTATGCATATATTCGTGTAGATACTACCAAATTGTTTTTGAAAAGCTTATTCCAATTTAAACTACAACCACTATCATATGTTAGAGTTGTTATACACCCCTGTCAACACTTAATATTATCAAGGCTTTTTTCTTTCATTTTAGCCATTCTGGTGGGCATGTAGTGACATATCTTTTAATTTTGTTTCATTTATTTTTATTAGTTGGAGGCTAATTACTTTACAATATTGTAGTGGTTTTTGCCATACATTGACATGAATCAGCCATGGATTTACATGTGTTCCCCATCCTGATCCCCCCTCCCACCTCCCTCCCCATCCCATCCCTCTGGGTCTTCCCAGTGCACCAGCCCTGAGCACTTGTCTCATGCATCCAACCTGGGCTGGCGATCTGTTTCACCCTTGATAGTATACTTGTTTCAATGCTATTCTCTCAGAACATCCCACCCTCACCTTCTCCCACAGAGTCCCAAAGTCTGTTCTGTACATCTGTGTCTCTTTTTCTGTTTTGCATATAGGGTTATCGTTACCATCTTTTTAAATTCCATATATATGCGTTAGTATACTGTATTGGTCTTTATCTTTCTGGCTTACTTCACTCTTTTTAATTTTAATTTCCACTAAGTTGTATTTTGAGCAATGCTTATTGGCTGTTTTGGATATCTTCCTTACACATTTCTAATTGTTTTGTTTTTATTTTTCTCATTGATTTGCACAATATTCTTTCTAAATATGTATCCTTTGTGTATCTGTTAGTCTGCTTTCATGAGATTATGTCATTTAATAAACAACCTCAGAATCTCATTGTCTTAGAATAACAAATACATATTTTATGTTTACTTTACATATTGGTTGCAGATCTGTTTCAACTCTTTGGGACTCTGCTAGACTAAGTAGGACTCAGCTTTTCCTGGCTGGGTTTGGCCTCACAAGTGTTCTCATTCTAGAAAACAAGCTGTAGATGGATTCACTATCTGAGATATCCTGTTCTCATGGTTCAAAGTTAGAGCAGGAGATGGAGCAAACAGATACTAACAATGCCTCTAAAAACATCTGTTCAATCATGGAAAATGTCAGTTCCATTTACATACCACTGGCCAAAACAAGTCACAAAACCAAGCCCAAAGTCTCTAGGTCAGGGAAGTAGACTCTCCCTAGAGAGTAAGGAGGGGAGGATTAGGAGTGAAGAATTAAAGAGGCAGAGGGAAGGAGGGGAGGATCAAGGAGGCAGAGGAAACAGGGATAAAATAACAATGACTAAATAATACACTGAACCACAGATAGAAACAAAGTACAAAAATTTCTACCACTCTGTCTTAATAATGTCTTATAGTTAAAAGAGATTTGTGATGATAATGAAGTATAATTTAACAATCTTTTTATTTATGATTTATACTTTTGCATCAATTAAGAAGTCATTACCTCTTACAAGGACATGACAATATTCTTCTATGTCAAGGACTGACATTTTTTCTGTAAAGAACGAAATAGTAAAATTTTTGCTTTGCAAGCCCTACACTTTCTGTCATAACCACTCAGTTCTGTTATCATAGAACAAAAGCAGTCAGAGGCAATATATAAATAAGAGGATGTGACTGTATTCCAATAAAACTTTATTTACAAAAATAGGTGGCAGGATGAATTTTTCCGTTGGACCATATTGTACTGACATCTCTTCTTGTTATCCTCTACAAGCTTCATTGTTTAACCTTTTAAAATTTTACACCCAAAATCAGTCTGTCTAGAATTGACCTTTGTGTTTGGAAGGAAATGGGGGAATTGTCATTTTATATATATATATATATATATATATATATATATATATATATATATCCAATTGATTTGTGATTATAAATTAAAAAGATTCTCTACTGCATTACAGTAGTACCTTAGTCACAAATCAGGTGACCACACGTGTAGGTAAGTTCAACTACTTTTATATTCTTTGTCAAATTTTATTTGCTAACCTTGGCCCTTTGGATTTCTATACAAATTTTAGCATTAGCTTTTTCATTTTCAAACTCACACAAACACATGCACACACACACTGGAAAGGATTGATATCTTTTCAGTACTAATTTTTCCAACCTATAAACATACTATCTCTCTATTTATATGTTTTTATTTCACTCAGTAACAAATTGATACTTTTCTCTGTTGTTCAGTTCAGTACCTCAGTCGTGTCTGACTCTTTGCCACCCGATGGACTGCAGCACTCCAGGCTTTCCAGTCCATCATCAGCTCCCAGAGCTTCCTCAAACTCATGTCCATCAAGCCGGTGATGCCATCCAACCATCTCATCCTCTGTCATCCCCTCTCCTCCTGCTTTCAATCTTGCCCAGCATCAGGGTCTTTTCCAATGAGTCAGTTCTTCGCATCAGGTGGCCAAAGTATTAAAGTTTCAGCTTCAGCATCAGTCCTTCCAATGAATATTCAGGCCTGATTCTCTTTAGGATTAACTGATTTGATCTCCTTGCAGTCAAGGGACTCTAAAGAGTCTTCTCCAACACCACAGTTCAAAAACATCAATACTTTGGTGCTCAGCTTTCTTCATAGTCCAAGTCTTACATCCTTACATGACTACTGGAAAAACCATAGCTTTGGCTAGACAGAACTTTATCGGCAAAGTAATGTCTCTGCTTTTTAATATGCAGTCTAGGGTGGTCATGGCTTTCCTTCCAAGGAGCAAGCGTCTTTTAATTTCATGACTGCAGTCACCATCTGCAGTGATTTTGGAGTCCCCTCCCCCCGCAAAAAAAGTCTCTCAATGTTTCCATTATTTCCCCATCTATTTGACATGAAGTGATGGGACCGGTCAGAGTCCGAAATGCAGTACTTGGATGCAATCTCAAAAACGAGACGATGATCTCTGTTCATTTCCAAGGCAAACCATTCAATATCACGGTAATCCAAGTCTATGCCCCAACCAGTAAAACTGAAGAAGCTGAAGTTGAACAGTTCTATGAAGACCTACAAGACCTTTTAGAACTAACACCCAAAAACGATGTCCTTTTCATTATAGGGGACTGATATGCAAAAGTAGGAACTCAAGAAACACCTGGAGTAACAGGCAAATTTGGCCTTGGAGTACAGAATGAAGCAAGGCAAAGGCTAATAGAGTTTTGCCAAGAGAACACTGCTCATAGCAAACACCCTCTGGTAACAACACAAGAGAAGACTCTACACATGGACATCACCAGATGGTCAACACCAAAATCAGATTGATTATATTCTTTGCAGCCAAAGATGGAGAAGCTCTACAGAGTCAGCAAAGACAAGACCAGGAGCTGACTGTGGCTCAGATCATGAACTCCTTATTGCCAAATTCAGACTTAAATTGAAGAAAGTGGGGAAAACCACTAGACCATTCAGGTATGACCTAAATCAAATCCCTTATGATTATGCAGTGGAAGTAAGAAACAGATTTAAGGGACTAGATCTGAAGGACAGAGTGCCTGATGAACTATGGACGGAGGTTTGTGACATTGTACAGGAGACAGGGATCAAGACCATTCCCAAGAAAAAGAAATACAAAAAAAAACCAAAATGGCTGTCTGAAGAGGCCTTACAAATAGCTGTGAAAAGAAGAGAAGTGAAAACCAAAGGAGGAAAGGAAAGATACCCGTTTGAATTCAGAGTTCTAAAGAATAGCAAGGAGAGATAAGAAAGCCTTCCTCAACGATCAATGCAAAGAAATAGAGGAAAACAATAGAATAGGAAACACTAGAGATCTCTTCAAGAAAATTAGGGACACCAAGGGAACATTTCATGCAAAGATGGGCTCAATAAAGGACAGAAATGGTCCATACCTACAGAAGCAGAAGATATTAAGAAGAGGTGGCAAGAATACACAGAAGAACTGTACAAAAAAGATCTTCATGACCCAGATGATCACAATGGTGTGACCACTCACTTAGAGCCAGACAACCTGGAATGTGAAGTCAAGTGGGCTTTAGGAAGTTATCACTACAAACAAAGCTAGTTGAGGTGATAGAATTCCAGTTGAGCTATTTCAAATCCTAAAAGATGATGCTGTGAAAGTGCTGCACTCAATATGCCAGCAAATTTGGAAAACTCAGCAGTGGCCACAGGACTGGAAAAGGTCAGTCTTCATTCCAATTCCAAAGAAAGGCAATGCCAAAGAATGCTCAAACTACCTCACACGCTAGTAAAGTAATGCTCAAAATTCTCCAAGCCAGGCTTCAACAATACATGAACTGTGAACTTCCAGATGTTCAAGCTGGTTTTAGAAAAGGCAGAGGAACCAGATATCAAATTGCCAACATTCGCTGGATCATTGAAAAAGCAAGAGAGTTCCAGAAAAACATCTACTTCTGCTTTATTGACTATGCCAAAGCCTTTGACTGTGTGGATCACAAGAAACTATGGAAAATTGTTAAAGAGATGGGAATACCAGACCACCTGATCTGCCTCCTGTGAAATCTGTATGCAGGTCAGGAAGCAACGGTTAGAACTGGACATGGAACAGACTGGTTCCAAATAGGAAAAGGAGTACATCAAGGCTATATATTGTCACCCTGCTTATTTAACTTATATGCAGAGTACATCATGAGAAACGCTGGGCTGGATGAAGCACAAGCTGAAATCAAGATTGCTGGGAGAAATATCAATAACCTCAGATATGCAGAGGATACCACCCTTATGGCAGAAAGTGAAGAAGAACTAAGGAGCCTCTTGATGAAAGGGAAAGAGGAGAGTAAAAAAGTTCGCTTAAAGCTCAACATTCAGAAAACTAAGATCATGGCATCCAGTCCCATCACTTCATGGCAAATAGATGGGGAAACAGTGGAAATAGTGGCTGACTTTATTTTTCTGGGTTCCAAAATCACTGCAGATGGTGATTGCAGCCATGAATTTAAAAGATGCTTTCTCCTTGGAAGGAAAGTTATGACCAACCTAGACAGCATAATAAAAAGTAGAGACATTACTTTGTCAAGAAAGGTCCGTCTAGTCAAGGCTATGGTTTTTCCAGTAGTTATGTATGGATATGAGAGTTGGACTATAAAGAAACCTGAGCACCGAAGAATTGATGCTTTTGATCTGTGGTATTGGAGAAGACTCTTGAGAGTCCCTTGGACTGCAAGGAGATCCAACCAGTCCATCCTAAGGGAAATCGGTCCTGGGTGTTCATTAGAAGGACTAATGTTAAAGCTGAAACTCCAATACTTTGGCCACTTGATGCAAAGAGCTGACTCATTTGAAAAAGACCCTGATGTTGGAAAGATTGAGGGCAGGAGGAGAAGGGGACAACAGAAGATGAGATGGTTTGATGGCATCACCAACTCAATGGACATGAGTTTAGGTAAACTCTGGAAGTTTGTGATGGACAGGGAGGCCTGGCGTGCTGCAGTTCATGGGGTCACAAAGAGTCGGACACTGCTGAGCAACTGAACTGAACAGATCTGAACTGAGGGGACCAGGGTTACCAAGGCAAAATACTGAATTGGTTTGCCATTCCCTTCTCCAACCTAGACAGCGAATTAAAGAGCAGAGTTTTCCTTTGCTGACAAAGGTCCATCTAGTCAAAGCTATGGTTTTTCCAGTAGTCATGTATGGATATGATCATTGGACTATAAAGAAAGATGAGCAACGAAGAATTAGAGCTTTTGAACTGTGGTGTTGGAGAAGACTCTTGAGAGTCCCTTGGACTGCAAGGAGATCAAACCAGTCAATCTTTGAGGAAATCAGTCCTGAATATTTATTGGAAGGACTGATGCTGAAGCTGAAACTCCAATACTTTGGCCACCTGATGCAAAGAACTGATTCATTGGAAAAGACCGTGATCCTGGGAAAGACTGAAGGAAAGAGGAGAAGGGGAAGCCAGAGGATGAGATGGTTGGATGGCATCACTGAATCAATGGACATGAGTTTGAGCAAGTTTCAGGAGTTGGTGATGGACAGGGAAGCCTGGCATGCTGCAGTCCGCGGGGTCACAAAGAGTCAGACACAACTGAGCAACTGAACTGAACTGAACTGAATGAACTGGATGTCATGATCTTAATTTTTTGAATGTTGAGTTTTAAGCCAGCTTTTTCACTCTCCTCTTTCACTTTCATTAAGAGACTCTTTAGTTCTTCTTTGTTTTCTGCCATAAGGGTGGTGTCATCAGTGTATCTGAAGTTATTGATATTTCTCCCAGCAATCTGGATTCCAGCTTGTGCTTCATCCAGCCTGGTATTTCACATGATGTACTCTACATATAAGTTAAATAAGCAGGGTGACAATATATCGCCTTGACATTCTCCTTGCCCAGTTTGGAGCCAGTCTGTTGTCCCATGTCCGGTTCTAACTGTTGCTTGTGACCTGCATACAGATTTCTCAGGAGGCAGGTCGGGTGGTCTGGTATTCCCATCTCTTTAAGAGTTTTTCACAGTTTATTGTGATCCACACATTCAAAGACTCTGGCATAGTCAATAAGGCAGAAATAGATGTTTTTCTGGAATTCTCTTGCTTTTTCTATGATCCAACTGATGTTGGCACTTGGATCTCTGGTTCCTCTGCCTTTTCTAAATCCAGCTTGAACATCTAAAAGTTCATGGTTCATGTACTGTTGAAGCCTGGCTTGTAGAATTTTGAGCATTACTTTGCTAGCACACATATTTACTGGAAAAGAAGAAAATTTTCTAACTGTGAAATGATCAATTTAACTGAAATATCCCTAAATTTATATGCAACTAAGAATACAGTTTCAAAATATAAAGTATAAAAAAATTTTTTTTTACTATGTCACTGAAAGGAGACATAAATGATCCATAATTACAACTGGGTATTTTTAAAAATTTTTGTAAAGAAAAATAAGAATTGAATAACAAAATTATCAAACATACACATATACACATTAAACATATACTGAATCCTAAAGCAAGTATCAAGAAATTTCAAAGGGTTGAAATCATATACAGTATGTCTTCTGACCAGAGTGCAATAAATTTAGAAATTAATAACAAATTTAAATATGTCTACTGTATCTGATATCAGTAGAAGTATACCAACCTTGTTTTGGTTAGTGTTAGTATGGTAAATCCCTTTTCACCCTTTTGCTTAACTGTTTTATTATGTTTCATCCTTTGTAGTAGAATATAGTTAATGTTTATTTGTTTGCTAATCCAGTCTGGCAATTACAGTTTTTTAAAGCTTATATAGCCTAATTAAAAGTATATAGCCCATTTTTTATGTAATTACTGATATATTTGGATTTAAATCATCAACCTATTTGTTTTTTCTCTATCTCATTCTTCTTTTCTTTCTTTCTTACTCTGTTTTGGATTATTTGAGTATTTTTATTGTTCTAAATTAACACTGTAACTCTATTCACCACCTGCTCTTTTATGATATTGTGATTATATATTATAATTCTACCTAATGAAGACTATTTTAAAGACATCATTATTATTGCTTTCAGAAGTCAATAAACATAAAGCTACTCATTCATCTTTTCTGATGCTCCTCATTTCTTCTTGCATTAACATTCATCTCTCTGTTACCCTTTTCAGTCTTCCAAAAAAGTCTCCTTTGGCATGTCTATTATGTTTGGACCTTCTGACAATGAACTCTTTCCATTCTTATTAACCTGAATATATCTTTATTTTGCCTTCATTTTTGAAGAATATTTTCTCTGGATAGAATTTGAGGCTAGTGGTTATTATTTTCCTTCAGCACTCTGACTATAAACTTTTCCTCTGGTCAACTTCTACTTTTTTGACGGTCTTGCTGGAGAGGAGCCTGATTTTAAAATTTATGTTTTTGTCTCAAAATAAATAAATAAATAAATAAATAAATAAAATTTATGTTTTTGTCTCTAATTTTCAACATCTTACCAGCATGAACTTAAGTATAACTTTAGAAAGAAAAGCTTGCGATTTGTAGAACTTTTTGAATCTACAGCTAAATAGATCCAGCATTTCTGGAAAATTTGAGCCAGTATATTTTCAAATATCTTGCTCCCTATTTTATCTCATCTCATTTTGAGACCCCCAATTACATACATATCATGGCTTTCTTCACTATTTCATTTGTCTCTTTTTCCTATTATTTTATCCTTGTTGCAATTTGTGCTCCAACCTGGGTATTTTATACTATTTTATTTTTGCTTTTCATCCCTCTGATCTACTGTTAAACCCACCAATTGAGTTTCTAATGTTAGTTGTTTTATTTTTTTAATTCTAGAGTTTTCTGTTAATTCTTCTTTAAAAAAACATCCTGTTTGCTGGTATATTATTCATCTTTTCATTTATTTTCTTGAACAGTTTAATCATGGTTACTTTAATGCCAATCTCATAACTGCAATTTCTTGATATTCTATTGTTCTGATTCTATTGCCTGTTTTTATTTTTGCTCATTCGGTTCTATTTCCTAGGATGCCTGCTGATTTCGAATGACTGTCAAATATTATGTAAGAAAAGTTGTAAAGGATCTGGATGATCTCTTTCTTTAACAATTTAATTTTCTTCTGGCAAATAGAGTATGTGAAGGTAACTCTGAGTCACTCAGAGTTTCTGTTTGCTCTTACTCCCAGGACACAGACCTTCAGGAGGTCTCAAGTGAAGCTCTGGGGGTTTCATAGCTCCTCCTTTATGGCTGGCCCAGAACTTCAGATTATGTCTTTCCAGAATGTTGAGGCTGCCATATCCTTGTTTGGCCTTTTGACTCTTAGCAGATGCTTTTTGTTTAAGTTTCCTGTTTTTTTTATTTGGTTTCATTCAAGTACAATTTAGGGTTACACATGCTTGGGGGAAATTCCATGTAGTTTGTTGAGCTTACTTCTTTGCAGTTCCCATTTCTCTCTTAAGTCCTGGCTATCCTGGTAACCTTAAACTCTTTTGTCTGCCAAGCCCACTGAAACCAATACAAGCTCTAAACTAATGCTTTCGGTTCAGCCTCTAAGCACCATACTTGGAATTAGCAGACTCTCTAACACTAGCCCTAAGGAATAGAATAAGAGCAGACAAGGTCTGGCTCATCTGAAGATGTTGCCCTTTTTGCTAGATTCTTTGGTTGCTCTAATGCCATCAAAGGGTTTTTTTCTGGTTTCGTTCGTGTATGTGTGCTGTTTTTTTTTTTAATTTACCTTTTATATTTCTTCTGTAGAAGGACTAGTTTATCATGGGTAAAATGAAAATCCCTGCTGGTCCCTTTTATTTCGTGCCTGGCCAAATGTATGCATTTATGCATTATCCCTGTACCCTAAAGGCACATAGATTGCTGATCCCTGGTCTTTTTGCACCTTACAATGAACAATTGGCTTAGTTGAAACTGCCTGTCTCCATAAAAAAGTGTCAAGCACTCTGCCCTTCAGACTCTTAACATTCCTCAATATAACTTTCACACCCATCAAAAAGTGGATCCTAAAATCTGTCGAAGTACCTTTTCTAGAACTCTTTTTAAATTTCGTTTCTATTATTTCAAATGCCCTAGCTACTGTAATGAAAATTTGAGTCCAATTAAGAAATGTCTTAAAACTGTTATAGCCTGAAACTCAGGGGAAAAAAAAAAAAAAAAGAAAAAAACAAAAGGATATTGATTATTGCTTATACACAGCACTAAACACTTAAATATCTGGTGTGTGTGTTATTTATCTATCTTGCCCTTTGTATGTCTAGTCAAGATTTATCTTTATCCCTTAATCAGTCTGACCCAATTCCTCATCACCCTCCTATCTTTCCCAAGCTGCAATGGCAGGCTGTCTCCGTCCCTTGTCGACTTAATGTGTGTGAGGGCTGCAAAAAGAAGCTAAGTTGTTCTGGCACAGTAAAGAAGTGTGGAGGCAGTGAACAGCCAGAGGACACAAGAGCTCTGCCATGTTAGACTGTTTGTCACTCAGATGTGAACAACGACCATGAGGTTATTAAACAGATTGTCCCGGGTTTTTCCTCTCATTATTTTAGCATTCTCTTCCCCATGCCATTGTCCCAGGTTTCTTTCCGTTGTAACCCCTTAATTATAACGCAGGCTTGAGGAGAAAGATGCACCCACTGGAAACCATGCCGTGGTTCTGTTGTTCTAAGCCACTTGGGTATTCGTTTGTTTATTTGGTCCTAGGTTTACAATTCAGCTGTGTTAACTCATGGAAACTGCTCTGGGACAGATTTAAATCAAAACAGACAGTTTCCATTTTTGCTCTGAAAATCAAATGGGAAGATTTGTTTTAAATGGGTAGTTAGTGGCTTGCCCCAACACGCTCGGAATGTGTGTTTACTTTTTAGATATAGGATAATGTATTTTTCTGCAAGTCCAACTGCCTCTGACAAAACAGGCAAAAAAGCCTTACTGTGTTGAATGGACTCTAGTAGATATCCACAGAACAATGCCTTTTTGCTGACAAATGTAAGTTTCCAGATGGATGAATAAAGTTTCTTTGAATATTTATGATAAATAAAACTTCTTACAGGGAAACTTTTGTCTAAAAAAACAAAAAACAAAAAAAACTGCCTTGTTCTTTAAGAAGGTCACTCTACTCACTGGTATCAATATTTCAATATGTAAAAATAATTTCAGTTTAAAATTCTATTGGGGCTTTAGTTTTAACTCTATAAACTGTTTCTCAGTGATGCTCAAACTCCTGGCATTCCTTCATTAAAGATTTACTGAGTACTCATAATATGTCAGACACTATCTGCCGGCCATAATATGCTAGGCAGTGATGAAGCAGAAATGAATAAAAACAAACACAAGGTCCTTGAGGTTTATCAGGGGAAATTCCTCTTTTAAAAATACCTAATATCCCTTTAGTTTTTAGTTCACTTTCATAAAAAGTACCAGAATTGAAGTTAATATATCTCACTATTCAAATGGTTTGGAATACGCAGTTGTAACAATTCCAGTACAAGGTTTAAGTATATCCTTTGGTTGTGAACTATTTTCTTCTTATTGACAAACATATAGAAATATTTATACATGTACATCACTTTTTTAAAGTTTTTTCACTTGTATAGTTTAATTTAGTCTTTACAATGCCTTGTGCAGCAGGCAGAACGGATATTATTACCTACATGTTATAGCTAGAAAAATCCTGAGGCTCCCAGAGGCAAGCAATTTGCCCAAATTACACAGTTAGATTGAATCCCAAGTCCAATTCTCCTCCCATTCGCCCAGGATGCTCCTCAAAATTTTCTATCACCATTTATTCAAGCTTTCCATGTACTTTAAGGAGAACAGTTGAATGTCTTAGGAGTCAAAAAAATACACCAGAAAAGTAAGCATTAGCCTATTTTTCAGTAAAGTGGTTATTTTTTATTATATTCCCAAAGGAGAGGACTGGTAGCCTACGACTTTGCAAGGCACCAGATATTTCACATGAACCCACCTGGAAATTCCTGTGAATTATTGGTTTAATCTTACCTTTCCTTAGCCCACAGGCTCCTCTGTCCGTGGGGCTTCTCTAGGCAAGAATACTGGAGTGGGTTACCATGCCCTCCTCCAGAGGATCTTCCCAACCCAGGAATTAAACATGCATCTCTTATGTCTCCTGCTTTGGCAGGTGGGTTCTTTACCACTAGCGCCACCTGGGAAGCCCTAAAGAAGCATATCAGAAAAAAAAAAAACAACTTTTACAAGAGTATGTTTTACAAACTTATCTTTATTAATGAAATTAAAGCAATTTGAAACTGTGCAAGGCTTCCCAGGTGGTGCTAGAGGTAAAGAACCCACCTTCCAATGTAGGAGACATAAGAGACACGGGTTCAATCCCTGGATCAGCAAGATCCCCTGGAGAAGGAAATGGCAGTCCATACAAATATTCTTGCCTAGAGAATCCCATGGACAGAGGAGCCTGGCAGTCTACAGTCCATAGGGTTGCCAAGAGTTCCACACAACTTAACCAACCTAGCACGCATGCACAAACAAAACTTAGTTTTGAAAAGTTTTCAGCCTCAACAGCTTAGAAATTTACACAGGCTTTGTCTGCATTGGAAACCAAGGATCTGGTCTCAGTCATACATGGATTTCTCTCCTTGCTTTTGTCTGTGTAATTCCACCTTTTCCAGGGAGCTTTTTTCATCAAGTCAGAAATGATGCCGCATAAAGAATTTGTACTAGTCAGGTCTCCAGTTCAATCCCCATTAGCTTCCCTTCCTGGAAACCTAGGGTCATTTAAGCAGATACCACTTTGCTTCTACAGTTGTCTTTCAGAATCAAACCATTGCATAAAGTGGCTGAAGTTTGCAGGCCATGGATACAAATGGGGTTGGTGCAACTTGATTAAATATAGTAGTTTAAATGTAGGTAACAAAATCATTATTTGAACTGTGACTGAGTGTCTGGTTATTAGCAGTATACTTTTAAAAGTCCGAGGGGCTTTCCTAGTGGTTCAGGGGTAAAGAATCCGCCTGCCTATATAAGGGACACAGTTTCAATCCCTGGTCTAGGAAGGTCCCTCATGCCGCAGAGCAAATAAGCGTGTGCACCACACCTGTTGAGCCTGTACTCTGGAGCCTGGGAACCACAACTACTGAGCCCATTTGTCACAACTAAGCTTGCACACTCTAGAGCCTGTGCTCCACAACAAGAAAAGCCACTGCAATGAAAAGCCCACACAATGCAACTAGAGAATAGCTCCCAATCACCACAAATAGAGAAAAGCTTGTGCAGCAATGAAGATACAGTTCAGTTCAGTTCCGTTGCTTAGTCCTGTCCAACTCTTTGTGACCCCACAGACTGCAGCACACCAGGCCTCCCTGTCCATCACCAGCTCCCAGAGCTTCCTCAAACTCATGTCCATTGAGTCGGTGATGCCATCCAACCATCTCATCCTCTGTTGTCCCCTTCTCCTCCTGCCTTCAATCTTTCCCAGCACTAGAGTCTTTTCCAAAGAGTCAATTCTTCGCATCAGGTGGCCAAAGTATTGGTGTTTCAGTTTCAGCATCAGTCCTTCCAGTGAATATTCAGGACTGATTTTCTTTAGGATTGACTGGTTTAATCTCCTTGCAGTCCAAGGGACTCTCCAAGTCTCCTCTAACACCACAGTTCAAAAGCATCAATTCTTTGGTGCTGAACTTTCTTTATAGTCCAACTCTTACATCCATACATGACTACTGGAAAAACCACAGCTTTGACTAGATGGACCTTTGATGGCAAAGTTTTGTCTCAAAGTAATGAAGACTCAGCACAGCCAAAAATAAAACAAATCAATAAAATTATTTTTAAAAAAAGAAAGGAGTTTAAAAAAAAAAAGTCTGAATGTTTCTTTTTCGCCCTGTTCTTGAACCCTGGCTAACCTTTGATATACTCCAATAGGCTGTTGGAATTAGGCTGCAGGCCTTTGCCCACATGGCCACTCCATAGAAGGAGGCTCCGTGGAAACAGGACTCACACCCAACCTGTGTAGCTGCTGTTAATGTGTTTCAACACCCTGAAGGATACGCTCTCCTTCCTCTGGACCTACAAAATTCCATCCATCTTCCTGAGGGCCTGTGGGATGACAGCCCTCCTCCTCTTCTCCAGAATCTGTCCATAGTGTTAAAACAGGCTTCTGATCAGGAACCCTCCACCCTCCGGTTTTTTTTTCTTTTTCTGAGGATGCTTAAGTCCTCTCCATACCATGTGCCACTGTGTCTATCCATCTGGAGAAAAAGGGAGAGAGAGAGAACCAACTATAACTCTACTCTGGAACTGAAAAATTAGATTTTAATCAGACTAATAGCAAAGGTAAACAAGACAAAAACTATTACATTTCCTCAAGGAATATGTTAATTCCGTAGTGCCTGAAACTCAACTTCCTTACAACATGATTCTAAGGAAACTAATTTTATTGGCGAATTCCAGACTTTGACCAACAGATAAAAAATTGAGATTTTGAATGGTAATGAGCCTTTCCAGTATCATGACTATCATACTGCGGAGAATAGTAATCTATATACCTCTGAGTAAAGCCTCTTTTTCATCACACAGCACCGTAAAAAAAAAGATCTAGTGTGAAAATCAGTATCAACCTAAGAAGTATGACCCATGTTCATTAGTAAGAATCCACAACAGATGCCATGCCATAATTTTATTTTCCATTAACGTTGTTCTTTAGCTTTCATATTTGTTCATTTTAAAGCTAGTTTTAGTTTCCTTTCAGAAATCCTTTAGTTCTTGGACCACATTTGGAGTCATTCTTTTTATAAGCTGTGTTTCAGTTCCTAGGCAATTTCTCCAAAATTCCATGGCCACCCAAGCTCTTCACCCTTAAGCAGAAGTACCTGATGGCCACTTGTCATTCAGCTACGTCATCCAAATGCCAGAGGTATGGCTTGTTGTTGTTTAGTCACTAAGTCATGTCTGACTCTTTTGAGACCCCATGAACTATAGCCCATCAGGCTCCTCTGTCCATGGGATTTCCGAGGCAAGAATACTGGAGTGGGTTGCCGTTTCCTTCTGCAAGGGATCTTCCCGACCCAGGGATCGAACCCACACCTCTTGTGTCTCCTGCATTGGCAGGCAGATTCTTTATCCATGAGCCATTAGGGAAGTGTATGGCTACCTCTTGATAAATGCTAGGTTTTATTCATCCTTTTCCCAACTTCTTTCTCTCTGCATTAATTGTGCTTTTCTATGTTCTTTACAGATGTTTGTGCAACATTCTTTACTGTATTTGTTCCACTGGAGTGGGTAGCCTTTTTCTTCTCCAGGTGATCTTCCCAACCCAGGGACTGAACCCAGGTCTCCCGTACTGCAGGCGATTACTTACCAGCTGAGCCACAAGGGAAGCCGTATTTTTTCCTAGTATTTAGACCAAATGTTTATATTTCCTAAACTGAAACCCTTTGCTTATAAATGGGTTTTCCTGGTGGCTCAGATGGTAAAGAATCCTCCTGCAATGCGGGAAACCTGGGTTCAATCCCTGGGATGGGAGGATTGTCTGGAGAAGGGAATGGCGCTACCCACTCCTGTATTCTTGCCTGGAGAATTCCATGGACAGAGGAGCCTGGCAGGCTACAGTCCATTGGGTCGCAAAGAGTCAGACATGACTGAGCAACTTTCACTTTTCACATTTGCTTATAAATAAGGGACTCTCCTAAAGGATTAGAAGAAAAAATTTCATCAATAATGTTAACACTAACTAATTCTGAGCAAAACAAACAAAAAAAACCTCTTCGATTCCTTAGATGTGTAATTCCTGGAATGTCATTCCTTTTAGCCCTCCATTCTAATGCTCTGCAATGATAAGATTGCAGACAAAGAACTCAAGACCACTAAATTTTACTTTATACAAATGGACTTTAAATTAGCAAAATGATCATAAATTTGTTTAAAACTTTAAAAAATTAATGAAATGAGGCAAAAATATGTATTAGCATTTGCTTGATGTGGAGAGAAATGTTCTGGAACTGGTGATAATCAGAACCAGCTTCATGGGCATGTGACTTGTGCATCGCACAGATTCCCCACACTCAGAAAGACCCCATGCTTGGTTTAATTCCCTGGGATCACCATTTTGAAATTCTTAGTACTTTTCTAACAAAGGACCTCGTGCTTTCATTTTATAATTAGCTCCACTAACTATGTAATCAGCCATGATGATAATTCCCTTTATGCCGTACAAATAGGGTGAAAATATGCCCCTCATTTAAGCATAGCTCATTCCTATTGTCTGTAGTTGTTATTGCATAGCATCCTCCCTTCACTTCCAGAAATGTTCTAGTTTGGTCAATAATAATGATATTGATAATAATAAATACCTATGTACTTGCTGAACAAGACCTAAAAGCTGGTTGTGATTAGAAGTCTGTGAATATACTGTTGTTGGCACTGTGTAGTCGCTAAGTCATGTCTGACTCTGCAATCCATGGACTGTAGCCCGCCAGGCTCCTCTGTCCATGGGATTTCCCAGGCAAGAATACCAGAGTGGGTTGCCTTTTCCTCCTCCAGGGGATCTCCCTGCCCCAGGAATCAAACCCGGGTCTGCTATGTTGCAGGAATATTCTTTACTGTCTGAGACACCAGGAAAGCCCTTGTGAGTATTTACAGGTGCCCCCAAAAGTTGGCCAAGTTGTTCAGTTTTACATAGAATTTTACCAGTGTAATTCCTTATTAAAAATGGTTGCAGGGTATCTATCCCATATGAGACGGTGTATGCTACACCAAGATCATACTGGTAGAATCTGAAAGTTCTATACCTACCAAATCCCAATATTTTACTGTTTAAATGTTAGAGTTGTCAAAGCAATATGAAATGTGAATCAAATACACATAAACACAACAGTCTACAGAAACACACCTAAGGTAGAATAGACTACTGGATTGTCTGGTGATTGGTAGTTCAAACAGAGTTTGTAAGTGAGGGTGACCTTGTAAATACCTTTCTGTAGATGTAAAAGCATGTGTCATGATTTGCAAGATTACGCTGGTCCCTTGTCACAGACTCCATAAAAGACAAAGTCTTCAGGTCTAGAAATTAGCAGGATATTTTGCAGGGGAAGCGAAAGAAAAAAGGAACTAACCTTTGTGAAATGCAAACCAAAGAAATACAGTAAATTATATATTCTTGCTCATAACAGAAGAAACTTTATTTTTCTGTTCCTCTGCCTCCCTTCATTTCTTCACATTGAAAAACCAACTCAAAACGCACCTTTCTATTGGCGCTTACTGTCTTCTTTCCCCTACTCTTTTACATTCAGTTCATTGAAATATTTTTTCATTGATTAAACAAAGGTGGAGTAGTTGGTAGACATCACTAAGAATTTTGTAGCCAAATTGTGTTTTCTGAGAGCCTATTTTTAAAATTTGTTTTATTCTTTTAGAGATTGTATTCCAGATTGCAGTGCAAAGCATTGTTTTCTCAAACTAGTATAAAATATATGTAGTATAAGGCATAACATTTGAGATATATTTCTGCTGATAAAGGTAAAATGGAGATGGAAACAGGGTATTGAAGTGATATTTGTACTCACATGTTTATTGCAGCGTTATTCACAATAGCCAAGATATGGAAACAACCTCAGCATCAATTAGCCAATGAATGATGTGGTATTTACATACAAAGGAATATTATTCAGTCGTGAGAAGTAAGGAAACCCTGATATTTGCAATAAGATGGATGGACTTTGAGGACTTAATGCTAAGTGAAATATGTCAGATGGAGAATGACAAATATAGTATAATGTCATATGTGGAATCTAAAAAAGCCAAACATAAAAACTGAGAGTGGAATGATGGTTACCAGGGGCTAGGGGAGTAGGGGGATTTTGAGGAAGTGCTATTTAAGTATACAAACCTGCATCAGATAGATAAATAAGTTCTGGAGATAGAGGTGCTAGCTAAAACTATGGTGCTAATCACATTGCAATTTATAAATGTATCAAATTAACATACCGTACACCTTAAACTTACGCAGTATTACATGTCAATTGTGTCTCAATTTTAAAAAGAAAAATTTAAAAAGGTAAAATTTGGGGAGTACTGTCCTGCTATTTATTTCAGAAAACATTTGGAGCAATAACAAACAATAAAGCAAGATTCATATATATTTTATTCTTCAAACTTTCTGCTCCACCAAATAAGATGAAATGAATATTCTCATATATTGCTAGGAAAGATATATGAAATAACACTTGTCAAAACGCTAAACACTACAGTGCCCATACCTTTAACTCAGTTGTGCACTGAAATCTTCAAATGTAATCCAAAATGTGGGGAATGTTTTGCACAAAAGTATTCATCAGAGTAGTATTTTAATTGGTGAATAATTCTTCAGTGCATTCTTATAGTAGGGAAATGGATAGGTAATTTACAGTATATAATGTATGTATAATATATACAATTTTTTGCCTTCTTTGCTTTTAGTTAATATTATAACACAGTTGGGGAGTCCCCCTGTGGCCTAGTGGTTAGGATTCTGGGTTTTCACTGCCTGGCCCGATTCAATCTCTAGTTGGGAACTAAGATCCTGCAAACCATATAGCATGGCAAAAATATACACATGTATATAATATAACACAGTATAATATAATATGTATTATAACACAAGTATTTTTCAACATAAATCAAAGATCATACAATGCATGTAATAACTCATTATATTTTCCTAATTATCTACAGTATGGACATATGCAATTTTTATAGTTGTAAATAAAATCTTTTAAAAAAAAGATAAACTGTCTTGTCAGATAAAAAGCTCTAAGATGTAAGAATGATGAACACTTACATTTTGTAGTTACCCAAGGATATTTTGGTTCCAACCATAGGGACCATTCAAAAATTTTTAGAAATGTTAGGAGTAAATCACTTCATGTTTTTCTTCACTAAAGAAATTAGAATGTTACAGAGCCAATTCTCTGACTTGAGTCATTTCTAGGTTAACTGAATCTGAGTGACAATTTTCTGTATACATAAAGAATTTGGTATACTCTGTATGATATTTAAGAACTATGTAAAAATCATGCAGATACAACCCAGTTGGTTCCCAGCAGAGACTGATGTCCTTGTGATGTTTTTAATCCACTTGGTTTCTTTCAGGCTCTGCCTACATCTAGATTCTTATGTGAAAATATACTCAAATGTGAAGCCCAAGGAATAAAATCTGACATATTTGCACTGGAGAAAATCCATGAACTCCATCCTATGGTCCTATGGCAAAGCATATATGAACTTCAGTGGGAATTCTGCCAAGAGCAAGATGGTGAAGCAGGGCCAGTGGTGTCAAGTCAGATTAGTTCTCTCTGCCTTTGCCTAGCTGAGTGTTACACAGGATGGCACTCTTGCCTTGCGTTTAACCGCTTGCAGTTCAATATATTTTTATCTTTGAGGACAGCTAGATATATACAAGATGTGGTGCAATTGCCTTTTATGAAGGTGGTAAATTTAATTTACAGCATATACATAATATGCATGTTTGTAGAAAACATATTGATCAAACCAGCTTCCTTTACTTACACTTAGTATGCAGAGAGAATGCAACATTTCTTAGCATTAACATATGCTGTCTCACTCAAAATGAAAGAAAAACATTTAATAACATTCTGAGTTTTAAAATGGTTCTTAAAATATCTTCAGTAACTTATGATAATATTCCCATAAAGGAAATTAGGCCCAGTATGTCCTGCCAGATCAGTAGCCAGTCAATCCATAAGCAGAGGCCAATGGTTGGGCAATTCATTTTAGTAAACAATTGAGTTCATTCTATCAAAATTTTTCACTCTAGGAATCCCATATTTTTGGAGGTCACATACCCCAGACCTGAGACAGAGATTTGAATGCTAGTAGTTTACTGGGAATTGCTCTCCAGTACAATAGAGGGGGTGGAGGAAGAAGAGAGAGATTTGAAGTGTGATTAGATTGCAACAGCAATCCTATTAGTGCTGTGAATCAGGGCTAGTCCTCCAGAGATGTCCCAAACTGAGCGGAAAGGACCAGACCTTTTTAACCCCTGTGCGGAGCAGTCACTGGTGGGAGCAAGACCCCAGACAAGGCGGTTGTCTTTGGTGGGACACAAGCCCTAGATTGAACTCAGCTGAGAGCCATCAGGTGGCAGCACGCCTTGCAGCTGGGGAATGAGTATCTCGGTCCTGGAGGGGGAATCTGGGCAGCACACCCCAGTATCCACTACAGTCAACCTCTTTTACCACTTACATTTGCTTGTTTCAAATAATAAGTTCACGACCTCTGGAAGCAGCTCTTCCAGGATTCTCAGTAACCTTTTTCTCCTGAAGAAACTAACATGAGGAAGCTTAGCAAGAAAAACTACAGCCTACTGCCTCAGCTAATCTCGTGGCGACAACTGATACTCATCCCCTCCCTCCTCCATTACCCATTCTAGACTTCCCTCAGCCACAGGTACTAACTATCCCTACAGGTTGCTGACTGACCAGTGAGGATGGTGCAGAGAGTGACCCGCATCAAATCCTCATCTTTGGGGTATGGGGGCGGGGGCAGGAAAAGTTGCAAGTAGAATTTATTGGAATTCTGTCTATAAATCCATTCCTTCTCATCGTTGTCATTTGTTGAAGTATCTGTTAGCATATGAATGTCAACATAAATTTTTAGTTTATTGAGATACAATTAATATACATCACTGTATGAGTTTCAAGTGTGTAGCATAAAAGTTTGATTTATATATATTGTGAAATGATTACCACAATAAGTTTAGTTAATATCCATCATCTCATATAGATACAACTCTAAAAAAGGAAATACAAGGTTTTCTCTTTGTAATGAGAACTCAGGATTTATTCTCTTAACTTCCCTTTGTACCCTACAACAGTATTAACTGTAGTCATGTTGTACATTACATCCCTAGTATTTATTATCTTATTGCTGAAAGTTTGTACCTTTTGACCACCTTTCTCCAATTCTTCCTCCCCTTATCCATCCCCACTTCTGGTAACCACAAATCTGATCTCTTTTTCTATAAGGTTTTTTATTTAGATTCCACTTATAAGTGATATCATACTTACATAATACATCATACTTATATAATATGATATACTTAAGTATATTTATTTCTCTGTCTGATTTATTTCACTTAGCATAATACCCTCAAGTTCCATGTTGTTGCAAATGGTAGGATTTTCTCATTTTTGATGGCTGAATAATATTCTCTTATATATTTAATATGGCTCCTTTATCCACTTATCTGTTGATGGACATTTAGATTATTTCCACGTCTTGGCTATTGTTAAAAAAAAAAGAAATGCTGCTAGGAACATGAGGGCGGCGATATCTTTTCAAGTCACGGTTTTGTTTCCTCTGGCAAATCCCCATCTTTGAAGCCCTGATCACTATACCCTTCTCAGAAGGCGGCTGGTACACTCATCTGTTTATCATCAACACTGGGCAGGAGGCGTTTCCCTGGTGGCTCAGGCAGTAAAGAATCTGCCTGCAATGCAGGAGACCTGGGTTCAGTCCCTGGTTTGGGAAGATCCCCTGGAGAAGGAAATGGCAACCTGCCCCAGCATTCTTGCCTAAAATATTCCATGGACAGAGGAGCCTGGCGGTCTACAGTCCAAGGGGTTACACAGAGTCGGACATGACTGAGCAACTTTCACTTTCACTTCATTTTCACTTTGAACAGGAGAGTATCAAAAGGGGAGTTAAGTGTAGTTTTCCTATCCCTCTTGTATAATAGCAGCCCGCACCCGCTTCTCATGATCAGAGTCTGTTGGCCCTGCCAGGATAGTGACTCCTTTTTTGTCTGTTGTTCTCCTGGCACAGGGGGTGTGAGGTGATTGTGAAGTGACCAGGGGGTAGTTATAGTTTAAAGTTTAGTGGTACTCTTACTGTGTAACCTGGTGAAAGGTTTCTCTTTTGCGAACCAGCACCTCAAGGCTTACAGAGTTGTGGGGACAGATTCCTGTGGATCACTTGGACCGATGTTTCAAAAAGTCCATTCTTGCTTCTACCTTTTGTTTCCAGGCCTATATATTCTACCTTTTCGGTACATAGCATCATAAAATTGTCATTGGTTAGGTTACATACTGAATCATGGAAGATGGAGATCCGTACCATCTGGGTATCATCTCCAAGCTGATGTCTTAGACATATCTTCAAAAAGCTATTTCATTGCTTTATTGGCCAGCAGATCCTGAATAGTACAGTATGTGTGATAGCACCAGTGAACTCCATGACTTTATGTCCACTGCATACGAACACAGTCTGATGCAGTGTGGTATGAAATCCTGTGTCAGAATATTGGATATCCTCTAAGCTTTCAGATAGTGGCACTGACTGTAAATAAGGGCTGGATGAAGCACAAGCTGGAATCAAGGTTGCTGGGAGAAATATCAATAACCTCAGATATGCAGATGACACCACCCTCATGGCAGAAAGTGAAGAGGAACTGAGGAGCCTCTAGATTAAAGTAAAAGAGGAGAGTGAAAAAGTTGGCTTAAAACTCAGCATTCAAAAAACTAAGTTCATGGCATCCAGTCCCACCACTTCATGGGAAATAGATGGGGAAACAATGGAAACAGTGAGAGACTTTATTTTTGGGGGGGGGGGCTCCAAAATCACTGCAGATGGTAACTGCAGCCATGAAATTAAAAGACACTTGCTCCTTGCAAGAAAAGCTATGATCACCCTAGACAGCATATTAAAACGCAGAGACATTACTTTGCCAACAAAGGTCCTTCTAGTCAAAGCTATGGTTTTTCCAGTAGTTATGTATGGATGTGAGAGCTGGACCACAAAGAAAGCTGAGTGCTGAAGAATTGATGCTTTTGAACTGTGGTGTTGGAGAAGACTCTTGAGAGTCCTTTGGACTGCAAGGAGATTAAACCAGTCAATCCTAAAGAAAATCAGTCCTGAATATTCATCAGAAGGACTGATGCTAAAGCTGAAACTCCAATACTTTGGCCACCTGATGCGAAAAACTGACTCATTGGAAAAGACCCTGATGCTGGGCAAGATTAAAGGCAGGAGGAGAAGGGGACAACAGAGGATGAGATGGTTGGATGCATCACTGACTCTATGGACATGAGTTTGAGGAAGCTCCGGGAGCTGGTGATGGACAGGGAAGCCTGGCATGCTGCAGTCCATGGGGTCACAAAAAGTTGGACACGACTGAGTGACTGAACTGAGTCAAGCCACTAATGAGATCAGAGCCCTGGTCTACATTTGCAGTGCAATCTAGTAGTACATTGAAGCAAAAAGCCCAGTTATTAATATACGTGCAGACTTCTGACCTACAGAAAGTATAAGCTCATAAATGTACATTATTTTAAGCCACTAAATTTGTGGTAAGTGACAGTGAAGCTTAGAAAACCAATACAGGCTCTGTGGACTGAAAAAAAGGCATATCCAAATCTGGAACATTATTTATTCTAATTAAGATAAATTGTTGCCCTTCTAGGGTCAAAGGAATCCATTGCAATCAATTTGCTGACAAGTGGCTGGTGATTCTCTCAAGAAATGGTGCTATATTGAGGTCTTAATATTAGTCTCTGCTGCTTGCAGATTTCACATTTGACAATAGTTGTTGCTATATCAGCCTTGGTGAGTGAGATTTCATGTTCCTGGTCTCACGCATAGCTCCCATCCCAGTCACCATGGCTATTCTTTCATAAGTACATTGTGCCAATACTTGGGCAGTTAATGACTGCCCAAGTGATGTCCCCTTGCTCATTATTCCACCTATTTGGTCATCTGGTGCACCTTCCATAGTGATGCTCTCTGGTGAGTATCAACATGTGATACAAAGGTCTTCACACTCTGTGACCATACACATATGTGCATGTAAATGCCTTTTCCCCAAAACTTACTGAACCCACCTTTCCAATCTTTCTCTTTCCAAGATCTTAACCAAACATCCAAGCATATTTCCACTGTCAATGAGTCCATATATATTCTTACTCTAGCACTTTTCACTAGTCCAGTATGGTATTTGTAAAACCAGAATGCTGAATTGAATAAGGGTACCTTATAGACCTCCATCCATTGTCCTTTAGGTCCTTAATGATGACACTAATTCTTGCTATTCACCCTAGTATATATATTTTTTAATTTGCTTTATTATCTAGGAGGAAAGGCAGTTTCAGAGGCTTCTACTTGGCTTTCCCTGCCGTGATGGGTCTAATCCCACAGACTCAACAATAAATGTGGGGGTTCTACCAAATACCAAGATACTCTCATGCTAAGTGGGTCCTAAACAATGCTTTGGACCTATGTCACCAGCCCTAGAAATATTTGGGTATTCCCCTTCCTCAGTGAACAGCTACCCAAGTAAATGAGTCAGAAGCCCTCTGGAAAAGTACATAAGAGAACTGTATGTACTCTTTATGATGTGGTGGGGTCCTCTGTCAAGAATTTTGGGTTGATAAGCTGGCTCAGGTACAGAAACTAGAAAAGTAATCATGACTTATTACTAGGTGAGTTGTTTTCAGCTTTATGATCATCCATCCCTGAATTCATTTGCTTTTGTAGATTTAGCAATGCCCTTGTCAACTCTGCTTCTATCTTGTTCTTAGTGATCCAGGTTCTGTCAACCATCTCTATAGCTCTCTGTGGGTGAGTTCTCCCTGGCTATTCTTCCAACCCTGCCACTCATTATGAAAATTGTGCATTCCTTGCTGCTAATAATAAAATGCCACCACCTGGCCTCTAGGATTTCTGCGTCTTACCATCCCTATTGGCCTTCTGTCATAACTCAGTTGGTCAAGAATCTGCCTGCAGTGCAGGAGACCCAGGTTCAATCCCTGGGTTGGAAAGATCCCCTGGAGAAGGAAATGGCAACCCACTCCAGTATTCTTGCCTGGCAAATTCCATGGACAGAGGAGCCTGGCAGGAAACTGTTTCGATAATAGCATCTCCTGCCATGCATGAGCCCTGATGTACAGTGGACATACACTGAGCATTTCAGTGATCCTCTTGTCCCTCTCACCAATCCATTCCTTATTTTGGTAAACAGTTTCACCCAGGTCCTCCCATAGAACACACTCAGGTGGTGGATTTGGGCCTTATGTAAATCCACTATAGGATTCCCACTTCTATGGGGAGTGGGGAGGGGGTCCCAGAGATCCCTTCTTTTACCAGCACCATGGTACTTTCTGCTTCATTTGGTGTGGGCTATCACTTTCTTTAAACTTTAAAGTAGCATATTTACTCCTTCCCTTAGAGTCTTTGACAGAGTGAAAGGAAAAAGGAAAAAACTATTAGTCGCTTAGTTGTATCCAACTCTTTGCAACCCCATGGACTGTATCCCACCAGGCTACTCTGTCCATAGAATTCTCTGGGCAAGAATATTGGAGTAGGTAGTCATTCCCTTCTCCAGGGTATCTTCCCAAACCAGGGATAGAACCTGTGTCTCCCACATTGCAGGCAAATTCTTTACCATTTGATCCATCTAGAGATTTAAGACTCTGAAGCTTATTGGCCAAGTGTCCCAGCCCTGGCCCAAATCTTGTCAGAGATAACTTGGAATCAAAATTTCGACCTTCTCTGAAGATAATCTACTTTCATTAGTAAGTTTTAAGTCAGATCTTTAGACATTTTACTTTCCAGCTACAGGAGATTAGTATCTCTTTATACGCTGCCAAGGGGGCCTTATAAGTTTACCTTAATTTGGTGATCAATCACCTTCAATCTTTCATGTCTTTTTCAGTGCATGGATAGCTGCAGCAACAGTTCTGTAATTCTGTGGTCTTTTAATTTTTATTTACCCCTAAACTCTCAAACATCTGCAGTATTACACTTTCCAGTGCATTCTCTTTTGCTGATATCCCATCACAATTAAAGATCAGAGAAAGTGTTAACAATTGCACCCCTGCTTTATTTTAATCCTTGATATTGTTTTGGTAACCAGGAGGGGTGTTGAGGGTAGATTCTGAGAGAAGGGGCAATTGTGTCCTTAGTCACCAGCCAGCCAGCAAGTAGATAATTCAACTCCACAGTCTCATTTTAGAGCCTGCCCCCAGAACCATCCCCACTAAAACTGTCATAGGTTGAGTTTCCTATAAAACAGACTCTGAGCTTTAGGTTTGGATACAAATGCTTCATTGGAGACTGCTCTTGGATATGATATGTGTGAGGAAGGATTTGTCAGAGAGCAATGTTGAATTGTAGTGCAGTCACAACTGAGACCTCAACCAATCCCATGAGGAGTTCTGAGCTTGGGATGGTCCATCAGAAATATCTTCAAATGAACCATGGTTTAGTCATGGGATTCAGGCTAGACCTTGGGAAAGGATGCAACTTTGGGAAAGATAGTTCCCTTTGGCCAGGGCAATTCTTGGAGGAACACTCAACAGTAAGACAATGTCAAGGAACACCATGGCCCCTGGGGAAGGAGTACATTTATACCTGTGGGAATCTGGCTATGCACCGTTGTATCACTATACACATCAACATAAGGTAAAGTAGACAAAGGAATATTAGGCAATCAACTCTTGATTAACTGTCCCAATGTTGGAGGACGTAAGCTCAGAGAAGACAGAGAACACTCATCCAAACTCATTCTCACTCATCCTTGGTGCAGCATCCTGTCCCTTTCAGTCATCCCTGCTGAGCGAAAGAACTTGGAGGACAGAGATCCTAGACAAATGTCCCCCAAAATGGATTTTCACCTACAAATAATCAGGTCAGCTATTTTGCATACATCTACATCCCCATTTTAACACCTTTATGCCCAGATGGTGCTAATGGTAGAGGATCTGTGTGCCAATCCAGGAGACACAAGAGACATGGGTTCAGTCCCCAGGCCAGGAAGATCCCCCGGAGTATGAAATGGCAACCAGCTCCAACACTCTTGCCTGGAAAATACCATGGACAGAAGAGCCTGGTGGGCTACAGTCCATGGGGCTGCAAAGAGTCAGACACAACTGAACATGCACACACACATACCATACATTGGGTATATTCATCCTATAAAATTTCAGTCAGCACTGAAAGCAGAATTTTAAAAACAAAGCATTTAGAATAAATGCCAAAGCTCTAAAAATGTAAGGAGAAAGATACGAAAACACCTAACATAATGCAAGCTCTGTGTGTATTCCTCTGTAATAAACTCTTACTAATCAGTTCTGAGCTTTATGAAACAATGGGAAGGGGATGACAATGCTGTCATTTGTATATTCTCCCTCAGTTCAATAATGGAAAGCTTTTTTTTTTCCTCTGCCAAGTCATTCCTGACAATGTTAATGATTCACTATAAAGCAGTTTCTGGGCTATGATTTGTGACATTCAGACTGGTTAGATGGGAGGGCTCGGCAGGTTTCTGCGGAGTGTTTGGGATGCAGAAATGCCTTGAAGATAGCACTTTATTATATTTAGGACAAGTATGACATCCCACTTCAAGGTAGAGGCCTCTATACATATTGAGAAGGGATTTCTATGGTTTAAGTGGGGAGGAGAAGGTTAGTTTAAAAGAATATCTCTGTGTTTTTTTGAGGCAACATAAAGATAGGAAGCAGAGAAATGGAGGCAGGAGGCAGAAGGATTATGGATAATGGAAGAATTTTGCCTGAGGGTATATGCCTGCTTTGCCTATTCCTGTATAACTAGAATATTTATAATTCAAATACTTATCTTTAATAATTAAAAACCAAGGAATATTAAAGACAAAAGGTAGAGAATATTATGTACACATGTGTAGGCATCATGCATGAAATCCCCACCCTTGCAAAATACAGCAAGAAGTAGCTTTAAAAGGAGGTTAAAAAGTGAATATTTTAAAATGTCTAGAAAACAGAATTTCTAATTCACTCCGGTTCTGCCAGGAGTGATACCCTTACTTCTGATTTCTACACACATCATCAGTGATGGGGATAGGTACTAAAAATATCCAGCATGGTGGTCTGACATCATCACATCAACAATTAAAAAGTGGATACAAATATCTCGGGTTTTCAAAACCACAAATTTTCCTCCAGATTTATGAAAATGCTGGATTTGCAAAGGCAAAGGAAAAGTCATTTTCAATTGTATTTATGAGCTATTTGGTTGCACAGTCTATGTAAACCACTAGTTACAATGGAATGTAATATTCTACCACCGCCAGGAACTCTCTCTGATCTTCTGCCTCTTCTCAGACAGCAAAGAAACAAAGGAAAACAGCCCTTGCTGTGGGTTGAGAAGGGTGTTTGAAAAGAAAAAGAGACCTCAACTGTGCCCCCCGGTATCCTAAAGCTGTCAATTATAACCATGATTACAATGAAAATACTGAAATAAAAAGTTATTTATTTAGGGGAGGGGAAAATGCCAACTACATTTTAAAAGGGAGAAAAAGAGAGTGAGAATAACCAAAAAATACATTGTTCAATTTCAACCTAACAATTCTGAAGTTAATGAAAAATAATACAAACTGATGGAGCTCGATTCTTCATATTACAATAATAGAAAAGCAGAATGCTTAGCAACCAAAATATGAACAAATTAAGATGCTGAGTGAAGTGGTCAGGTGTCATTGTTTTTGAAGAATGTGGCCTTTGTGGCAATGAGTTTATGAATGATAGCTTCAACTTACATCTAGATCAAAGGTATTAATATTTACACCTTTGCTAATTATGGCAAGGAAGAGATTAATGAAAAATTAAATGTCCCTATCTTTTTACTTCCCCATCACACCAAGTAATTCCTAGTTGAACATTAACTCAACCTGACAATAATATGCTAGGGATGGAGAAGTAAGGGGGATGGGCACCTATGTCTCCTATGCATAAAAAGATTGGTGGTAATCAAAAAAAAAAAAAGATTGGTGGTAATCAATGGCCAGGCATTGATTATGGTTAGCAATAAAACTAAAAGTCACATTTAAGACTGTTCTAAAATGACTCATTTTTAGAACTGGGACTAGGGCTTGGCCGCTACGATGCTTGATGCACTAATGATCTTAGGTGGAACATCTTTTGTACATATGAGATGCTATTGCTCCCGTGGTGTGGAAAACAATGGAGCATGAACCAATAATAGCATCATCATCAAATCAGTATTTGCCAAAAGATATTGTTTGTGGGGTGCCATCTGGGATTAACAGATCAGGAAAAGACAACAGCTTACGAAATTTTGTATTTACGGGGAGTGGGATGATAAAAAAAAAAATCCTTCTTCAAGTAGATTTTGTAAATAAAAGGAATTCTAATTTCCCAAGCATTACTGCATGTTGTCCTACCTGAAGATGGGAAGTTTAAATGAAAACTTCTCAAGGTTTGAACTACCCACATACCTGCACAATTTTGAAACTCAGCAGTTGTTGGTATCATCTAATACTTGTCTTATGTTCAATATGTTAGTAGGCTCACAGAGAGGGGCCCTTATCTACTTTCACTCTTGCTGTTTGTCTTACATCCTTATTAGCTCTTCACAAAGTGCAATCATAATTAAGTTCTAAAGCAAAGGGTAAAGTCACCCGAATCATCGCCCAACCGCAAATGACGATGGTAAGAGTGACAATGTTACTCTGCTCTTTTTAATTCTGGTTCGACAGCATTTAACTCCCTGACCTCCTGCGGTTGTCAGTGCCACAGGCTGCTTAAATGCTGTGCAAAAGCATTTCTGTTTTATTTGTTCTAAATTTACTGGTTATTAATTTCACAGTGTGACCTCCTATTCTCCTATTAGTTGGCAAATTTCACTAGAACCTTCAAAAAGCTAACAATTTCCATCAAGCTACTTTGTATGTCTCTGTCTTTCCTAGCCACTTTCTCTGTATGTAAAACTTCCTGTTTCTTTAACCATCCTTGTTAGCCTTTCCTAACATTGATGTTACAGTATTTTATATAAGTATCCATAGTACTGAGAATTTATTTCATTCCTTTATTTAAAGATTTGCATTCTCTCAACCCCTTTCTTATTTTCTCAAGAATCTCAAGAGAAGCTGCTTTTTTGTTGCAAAGACTGTATAGTGAATTGTTATTTCATGTTGTTGAGTAATTCAAAGCTTTTACTCGGTATTTCTCTCATTCACACAAAGAGGGGGATAAGGAATTACCTCTATTATACTAAGCATAGGAAGACAGTGTCAGTGTAAATTCATGTAGCCTAGGGTCACTGTAAATTTCCTCCCTTTTTCTCTTGGAGTCATGACTTATGACTTCCCATTCTTGGACTCGATCTTAGAACTTAGAGGGGAAATAGTGTATCTATAGCTCCTCCAATTGATATTAGAACTTAATAGAGAATTGTTGACTGTGGAATCAGGAAATTTATATCTCAACTCAGGGTCTTAACGGTTTTCTGTACATGAATGCATGAATCTATAAACTGTACTTGCTTAAAAGAATTCCAGGCTCTGGAGGTTTTGTGGCATCTGGGTTCTTTTCAAGCAGCTGCACCTAACTATCATCTTAATAGACCACCTTTGCTCCACCCAGAAGCACTGAGGCAGTGACTTTCAGTACTCTCTTAATGAGCATACCATTCCTGGCAGCTTTTCAAAAGCTCAGCTTCATATACTTACCTCCACACACTCCACGCACAAAGGTTATAGGGGATTTGCACAAGAGTTGTTTCTTAAGAATGGTGAATACTAGAAACCAGATAAAATATTGCATAAAAAAATGAGTAACAGTGGTTTCAGATTCAGTTCAGTTCAGTTTAGTCCCTCAGTCGTGTCCAACTCTTTGTGACTCCATGAATCACAGCACGCCAGGCCTCCCTGTCCATCACAAACTCCCAGAGTTTACTCAAACTCATGCCCATTGAGTCAGTGATGCCATCCAGCCATCTCATCCTCTGTTGTCCCCTTCTCCTCCTGCCCCCAATCCCTCCCAGCATCAGGGTCTTTTCCAATGACTCAACTCTTCGCATGAGGTGGCCAAAGTATTGGAGTTTCAGCTTCAGCATCAGTCCTTCCAATGAACACCCAGGACTGATCTCCTTCAGGATGGACTGGTTGGATCTCCTTGCAGTCCAAGGGACTCTCAAGAGTCTTCTCCAACACCACAGTTCAAAAGTATCTATTTTTCGGTGCTCAACTTTCTTCACAGTCCAACTCTCACATCCATACATGACCACTGGAAGAACCATAGCCTTGACTAGATGGACCTTTGTTGGCAGATTATGATTTCAGATGAAATAGTCAAAAATTTAAATATTAGAAATAGGAGAGTCAAGTCAACACGTTTTCAACATAGAAAAAGCCCTTATTTATTGCAAGGTCATGGCAATTGAGTTAGAGGAGGAGGGAAAATTGAAAGCACTAAAGGGCCAGAGAGTCACTAAGGGAGCAAGTTCCTACAGAGCATGGGTGGGTGCCTGAGACTTCCTGGATGAGCCTGCTGCTGCTGCGTTGGTTGCTCAGTCCTGTCCTACCTTTGCTATAAAAGCTCCCTCAAGACTTGGAACTTGGCACTCTGAAGCTTAAAATAAAATGTTAATAGCAATACATTGTTTAATAAAATATTTCCTTAGGATATTCTTATTTTACAAATGAAACATGGACACACCACATACTCCATTATATGTATATGCTATTAATATCACAAAAAGCAGGCAAAATACTAAATACTATAAAGTGCTTCCTAAGATGTATATCCTCCAATGAGTGGATTGTCAAAGTCATCTTCCTGTAAAAAAAATTGCATGTAAGTGATTTCAATTATCCAAACTTTTTTATATCTATTATTTCATGTTATTCTCACTATGTCATACGGTTGAATTACTGTTTCACCCCCAGTTTTTAAAAACTTGGGTGAAAAGGAAGGTGGTCTTTAGATGAATAAGGCAAGAAAGGTTTGATAGCCCAAAGGCAATGAAGGTGGACGCTGACCCAGGGATCAAACCTGGGTCTCCCACATTGTAGGCAGATTCTTTACCATCGGAACCACCAGGGAAGCCTGAAGATAGGCCAGGCTCTCCAAAATGGGATATTCCAATCCTCCCCTCTTCTTTCTACCAGATTTTTTCTACTCATTTTTAGGACTTCATTACAAGTAGCATAATTTTAAACTAAGCAAATAAAAATGGAACAAGTATGCCATTTTCTCTCCAAAACACACCATGAAGACTATTTAATATATTGCTATAAGCAGCTTCTTCAATTTCCCAGGATTTCTATTGGAAACAAAAATGAACAGAGACATTGGTAAGATTCTGTCACATTAGGGTTATTCTCAGTTTGACTGATGGACTATAAATAAAAAGCAACTATTAGTAAAGCATCATTAAATTGGGGACAGTGGGGTTCTGTAGGAATAGGGTTGGGACCAGTGCTAAATGAAATGTCCAAATTAATTCTCTCATGGAGAAAGTAAATAGCTGTGAGCACCAAAATAGAAAGAACTGCCAGCCCAACAGAAGATCTTAAGTGGAAAAAATTTAAATGGAATAAGATTTACTTTAGATTAATCTATAATAACTTGCTCATGGGAAAGAAATTCCTATCTGAGTCATAACAAGCAAAATCATTCTAAAAGATGAGTAAAGAAGAAAAAGGATTGACTGTAATGGTTAATATTTTCTGAACATTAACAATGAACAAATCATTGAAGAAATGTTTTAAGTTAAAATCAAGTCTTCAGAATTCTGCCATTTTAAAATAAACTATGAATTTTGATCCCAAACTATTATTATTTTATGCTCGCCAGTTTGCTAAAATAAATTACTTCCTGGGAGTCCCCATCCATGACTTGAAATCATCTGATCAATAGGTCCACCTTTATTTGATGCCTGGAGTTCAAAAGTAAATGACCCCCCCAAGGTTGATAAGATCAACTCTTTCTAAAGTCCAAACAAACCCATTGCACTTAAATCCCTTCTCTTCAAAACAGAGAATAAAGAGCAGTAAACTAGTTCCAAGGGAGGAGAGTCTGGTTTAAGCTCTGAAAGCATCAATCACAAATAAGTGGCAAACACAAGATTGTAAACTTGGAAGTAGCTGGTATTGCTTATTTTTTTAATATTTCAATACGCAGATCACAAAAGATGCTCATAATTGTCAGACAGTCAAGCCAAAATTAAGAGAATTTGAACTGATTATTTGGCAATTTTGACAAGAAATGAAAATGAAAATTTAGCAACATGCCAAGAAGTCATGTGTTAACAAATTCATTTCTTTCTTCCTTATACATAGAACCATTTACTGGTTATTATACCAGCATGGCTTCAGTTTCTACTGAGGGTGGAGGGCGGAGATACAAACATGAGAACTGAACAGGAGCTAAAACTGGCAGTAAACTTACAAATTAATTTAGCATATTCTTAAGAATGGTTTATGTAGTTAATATGATCATATATACTAATTAATGGATCTTTTTAAGACTCTCTCCCTTTTATGCATTAAATAAATATCTGTTAAGTACAGTAATTATACAACTACTTGTAAAACTCTCAGGAATGGGGAAGAGCCACACCTCTAAGCCAGGGTTGCAGTGAGCAGTTCTGAGGCAGGAAGAACAGAAGGGGATCAGGCACTTCAGGGCAGAGAGCTTTAATCAGTGAATAATCCATAGTGAGCTGTCATGTAACAAAGTGTAGTCATTTCTAGCTGAAATTATTTAAAGTTTCCATTCTTGGTACAAAATAGACAATGAAAAATAGAAAATATTTACATTTCCACAGAAGGCATTTATATAAATAAATAATAAGTGATTCTTTTTAGCTAGTGTTCAAACCTCCAACAAGTATTGGGATTGAAACATGATGATTTGAAATCTTTATGAAAAACTAGGTACTCATATTTAATTTTGTAACTATCCATATTACTCACCAATGCCAGCACTTCCAGATGTCAGTAAACAAAAGTTACTGGAATATAATTTTTCAGGATCTTCCTTGGCAACAAATGACTTTAAAGAAGCTAACTATACCACAGTAGTGATGTCTTGGATGACTTCAGCTCACTGCACTGAAATTGGACTTTTGGACAACTTTCACTGCTCTAGATCAGCCCAAATTCTTGCACTGCAAGTATCATTAATAATTATTACAGGATAATGCTCCTGGATATCAAGGCATTTGAATGTCTGGATTAAATTTTCCATGCAGAGAGTTCAAATTGATGAAACTCATTATAATTTTGTGGAGGTGCCCCTAAGTTAGCAAAAAGAACTCTACCAGAAACTGTGCTTATACAATAGGATTTTTTAAATTAATTTTTATTGGAGTATAGTTGATTTACAATGTGTGTTAGTTTCTGCTGTATAGCAAAGTGAATCAGTTTTATACATATAACCGCTCGTTTTTTAGATTCTTTTCCCATACGGGTCATTACAGAGTATGGCATAGAAGTCTCTGTGCTGGCCTTGGCCCTGAGGTGGCCGAACGTGCCGCGGGGGGAGTCGGCGCTTGGAGGACCCAAGAATATCTAAAGCCACGGGGAAAATGGTGGAAAATTCACTGTCTCCATTGCCAGGGAGAGCGATTTATGGCTTTGTTCTTTTCTTAAGCTCCCAGTTTGGTTTCATACTGTATCTTGTGTGGGCTTTTATTCCTGAATCTTGGCTAAACTCCTTAGGCTTAACTTACTGGCCTCAAAAGGATTGGGCCGTTGCTCTGCCTGTGTATCTCCTCATTACCATAGTCATCGGTTACATCCTCTTATGTGGAATAAACATGATGAGTACCTCTCCACTCGACTCCATTCATAATATCACAGATAACTATGCCAAAAATCAACAGCGCAAGAAAGACCAAGAAGAGGCCATCTCAGCACTAAGAGATATTCCTATTAGTGAAGTAAACCAAATGTTCTTTCTTGAAGCCAAATAACTTTACACCAAAAACTTAATTGTATGTGGACTAATACCAAACATTTATTATAAATTTTTGACATAAAGGTTTCAACCATACTAATTAAAAAAAAAAAAAGAAGAAGTCTCTGTGCTATATAATAGGTTCTTAGCATATGTGAACCCAATCTCCCGGTTTATCCCCTCCGTCTCCCCCTTGGTAACGGTAAGTTTATTATCTGTGACTCTATTTCTGTTTTGTAATCGCTTCATTTGGGCCATGCTGTGCTAAGCTGCTTCAGCCGTGTCCAACTCTTTGTGACCCCATGGACTGTAACCCGCCAGGCTCCTCTGTCCACAGGTTCTCGAGGCAAGGATATGGAAGTGGGTTGCCATGCCCTCCCTCCAGGGGATCTCCCCAACTCCCAAGGCTAGAACTCCTGTCTCTTACCTCTCCTGCACTGGCAAGCAGGTTCTTGACCACTAGCGCCACCAGGGAGGTTTTTGAAAATTATTTTCCTCTTTAAATTCCACTGCAATGTCAGAAATACACTCTGCTATGAAAATATGTTAACATTGATTTCAAGGTTAATATTTTGGCCTGACTGCGTGATTATTTTTGGAGGATATTTATTACACCTGAAGTCATCAGGGGCCAATTCTGCCTCAGGCACTGTCTGTAAAGATGCTTTGAGGATAACACCCTCAATGGAAGCAGGCATAGCCCTCTCCTGTGTGTGTTGCATCTTCACTCCACATAGGACAGACTCCTCACAGTGAAGGCAACAGAAGCTTACAAAGAAACAAAAATGACAGGATCTGTTACTAAGTTCAAGCTTGTACTGCTCAGGGCACAACAGACAGATAAACTGAGAAAAGAGTTGTTGGAGCAAAAAATAAATTTTTTATCCAGAAACCCAGCAGACTGAGAAGATGGTGAACTAAGTGTCCCAAAGAACTATCTTCTCCAAGTTAGAATTCAGGCTTATTTTATCCTAAGAGCAGAGAGGGTGAAGATCTGGTTCCAGCCAGACTCTGAGACGGGATGTGTCAATTTCTTCCTTCCTTCAATCATTCACTTGTGGGCCTGGTCAAGCTGTTTCCTGTGAGCTAAACAATGGTTATTTTAGCTTAAGCTTATTACCTGGGAGGCAGGATTCCCAGAGATGGGCCATTCTGTCTAATTTAAATTTACAGGCAACATTCTTTTAGTGATTAACTTGTAATAGAATACAAAGGTTCTTCCCTATTACAGATCCAAGCATCCATGGATTGCAAATTTCTCATACTTAAACAGTTCTTACCTGTTTGTAAGTTCAGTCATTCAAAATGGTTTGCATTGTGGAGCCCAATTCTCTCTACTATTTCAAAGAGGAGCATGATCTGAGAGCCTTTGATGATACTTGATGTAATGAGGTCATCAAACAAGATTTGAAAGCGCCTCTCCCACAATACGGGAAATGCAATTTCAGGATGTGTTCCAAAGAAAACCACATTAAGAAGCAGAGAATGGGCAGAGGGTGGTATATTTTATATCTACTTTGTATAGATATAGAATAAAACCACATGGAAGATACTTTTTCAGGATTAGGAACATCCACTCACAGTGTTTGTTGTGAGGTCCTTCATACTCAAGATGGCACTGAGCCGATAGTCCAATCAGTCTCTGGATGTAAAAGTCACAAAAAGTAGTGTGACCCTGCATATAAAAATGATCATGGGCTGTCCCTGAAAGGCATGTATTCCCGATTCTGAAGAAATCTAGTTGGGAGTCTTAAATAATCATTTTGTATCTTGTGAGTGTTCAATGTTAAATTCAGAAATACATATGAAAAAGATTCAAGAAACATTAATCAAAACTATTGTTTCACATAATAATGATCAACAAGGTGCACATTTCTAAATCTAAGTTAAGATGCTTTCTTAAATGAGTAAAAAAAGAACTGCTTTACAAACTTGCATCAAATTAGGAGGTATTTGTACTCTGAAGGAAAATATTTACAGTGTCATTGGGTATAATGGGTAAATTTTTGTTTTCACGATATATCTATCTGAAATGAGAGTGACTCCAGAGCCCTTTCTTTACCCTCATTCCTTGTTGGATCATGAGCAGCCCAGACAGGTCTGACAAAGTCATAAAATCAGGCAGTAAGAATGGAATGCATCGTAGGTTCTTCTTTATTTGTCATAGAGTCAGGCCCTTAATAAAAGTTCATTTATTTCCTTCACCTCTTCACCTCTTCCCACCCTCCTTCACTCAGTCTGTCTATATGTACGTACGTCTTTCTTGTTAGTCACCATCTTGTCTCTGCGTTGCTATATTGTTGGAGGCAGTCTAATCACTTCATGATAAGGTGAACATGATGATCAGCCTCATTTGTGGAATTTGGGATACCCAGTGCAGTATCCATCTGTGCTCTACTTTTTCTAGTTGCATAATGGAGAGCTCACTGACCCACAGTTTTGCAAAGGGAAGTTGCAAGAACCAATAACAAATTCGTTAAGGTTTTGTGACCTTTACATAGTCTATGTATGCTTCTCCAGAACCCACAATAATGCCTGTGAAGCTATATAGTACAGTTCAAGGATGACTTCACATCTTATAACACCTGATACATATATAATTTGGGAAGATACTAATATATGCAAGAAAAAATTGCCAATGCTATCTTAGGTCCTCAAAATGAATCTTTCCATAGGATAAGAGTGAAATTATGACAAATTACAAAGACTGAATGCCACTAAGTACCACAAACATCACAAAACTCAGAAAAATTACATAATGGTTCTATTCACTAACTGTCTGATATCTCTAAGATACTACTTTTGGGCTGCATACTTCTTTTTTTCATTGAAGAGCAAGAAAGTTCTTTCTTTCATATAGTATGATTATCAGATATTGTTTTTTATTAGTAGCAGTTTAGGAAAGCTTCAGTTCATTTTGCTCTGTCAATGGCAGTTTTGATATGTTTCATCTTCTGGGGTCACTAGACTCCATCATGTCAAAAATGAGCTAAAACAAAATCCTATATGTTAGGATGTAAAAACAGGTGAGACCATATGGTCATACTCATTGCTCAGAGTCCTATTACTGATTTGTGTCTAAAAACATAAGAATTCTTAAATGCTATTTTGCATGAAAGTAAAAGTTTTAGTCACTCAGTTATGTCTGACTCTTTGTGACCCCATGGACTAGAGACCACCAAGCTTCTCTGTCCATGAAATTCTCCAGGCAAGAATACTGAAGTGGGTTTCCATTCCCTTCTCCAGAAGATATTCCCGACCCAGGGATTGAACCTAGGTCTCCTGCACTGCAGGCAGATTCTTTACCATCTGAGTCACCAGGGAAGGCCATGATTTTGCATGATTCACATCAAAAAGAAAAATGAATGTGCCTTATTTTGTAATTGCAGAAGCTGCTTCATCAAGTAGTATATTTCATTTTGACTAGATTTCAATGAGAACTGAACTCTCCACTTGTGATTTTACATATCTAGTGATTGGAAGGCTATCCCACAAACTAGTTTTGGCTGTTTACATTCAAGGTTTTCCTCTTTTTCTTCCATGACCTACATCCTCTGGTGTGTGTGTGTGAGTGCTTAGTCGCTCGGTCATGTCCGACTCTTTGTGACCCCAGGGACTGTAGCCTGCCAGGCTCCTTGGTCCATGGGATTTTCCAGGCAAGAATACTGGAGCAGGTTACCATTTCCCATTCCAGCAGATCTTCCCAACCTGGGGATCAAACCCACATCTCTTATTTCTCCTGCATTGGCTGGCAGGTTCTTTACCACTAGCGCCCACCTGGGAAGTCCTGGTATCATTAGACAAGTTAATATTACAATTTGACCTCTGACTTTATACCTTGGTCAAGATCCCAGGTGAACTGGTGGAGTGGACAGTAAGAGAACTCAGGGTAGCAATTCCTACTCTGAAAGGGTGAGAAAAACCCTAACTACACATAAAAGCAACTGTGAAACACATAAATAACCCCCTAAACCTAAACCAATTATATAGTCAACTGAACTCTCTCTTTAGCCAGATCCTCCAAAATGTTGATCCAAAACTACCTCACATGAAGGAGGGCGTGACTGAGGGGAAGTCAGAATGCAAACATAGCAGTCATAGCTGATTATGGTGAAAATCGCTTAATTTGGCAAACTTTCCAAAAGCACATGACTATGGGAACATATTCCTCAAGCATATCCCATGGAAGAGATACTTATGCATGTGGGACCCAAAACAGTAAAACTTCATGGTAATCTGCCTCTACTACAGATTTGAGGTCAAACACACTAAGGTCAATTCTTTCCTGGTTTTATGACATTCACTAAGCCAATCCAAACTTTAGCCTCTTCTTCTGGAAAATGAATATGATAAAATGTGCATTATATGCTAGTTCTGACATCTAAATGAAAATTTATATATGTAAACTTCGTATTCTAAGCACTCAGTAATTGGCATCTGTGTTTACTGGTAGATTACATGCTCAGAACTTGTCACCCCTTGTAAGATAACAAAACGTGCTACACCATTACCCAAAATAAAGTTTTGGTTTCCAACCCTCCCACATCTGTTCATTTACTTCATTCTCCTTTCCCAGGACACACTTACCCTTCTCTCAGTTTCTGATTCAAAACCTATGTGTGCATCCTTACAGACCTAGCAGAGATTTCACCTGTTCTTTCTGGTTTTTCAGATTTTTTAAGCACTTGCTGCTGCTGCTGAGTCCATTCTTTGAAGTTTACAGCAGTGCTCTCCAGTGGAAACATGAGGTGGATCACATCTATAATCTTAATTTTATATAGTCAGTTTAAAAAAAGAAATTAATTTTAATAATATTTTATCTAATCCAATATATCTAAAATATTGTTTGAACATGTAATCAATATTTTTAAAATTATCCACAAGATATCTACATTCCCTTTATCATACTATGTCTTCTAAATTCAGTGTATATTTTATAATTAAAGCACTTTCAATTCACAACAACCATATTTTTTTTAATTTATTTATTATTGAGGTAACAGGTTTATAATATTATATAAATTTCATGTGTACATTATATTTCTACTTCTTTATACACTACAGCATGTTTATCACCAAAAATTCAGCTTCTATTCATTACTGTACAGATGATCTCCTTTACCCATTTCACCCTCCTCACCCTCCCACTCCTTTCTATCTGGTAACCACTACCCTGTTCTCTTTATCTAGGTGTTTGCTTTTGTTTGACCTGGTTTGTTTATTTATTTTGATTTTTGTTTGATTTTTTGCTTGCTTGTTTTTTATATTCTACATGTAAGTGAAACCATATGATATATGTCTTTCTCCTCCTGACTTGTTTCACTTAGCATAATACCCTCAAGTTTCATTCACATCGTCACAAATGGTAAGAGTTCATTATTTTTTATGGCTGAGTAATGCTTCTATATATGTGTATGTATATATCACATCTACTTTATCCATTCATCCTTCGATGGGTACTTAGGTTGTTTCTATAGCTTAGCTAACAATAACCTCATTTCAAATGCTCAATAGCTATATGTATCTAGTGGTTGCATATTGCATAGTGCATGTCTACACCGGGGGCTTCCCCTGGTAGCTCAGCTGGTAAAGAATCCACCTGCAATGCAGGAGACACCGATTCGATTCCCCAGTTGGGAAGATCCCCTGGAGAAGGCATAGGCTACCCATTCTAGTATTCTTGGGCTTCCCTGATGACTCAGCTGATAAAGAATCCGCCTGTAATGCGGGAGACCTGGGTTTGATCCCTGTGTTGGGAAGATTCCCTGGAGAAGGGATAGGCTACCCACTCCAGTATTCTGGCCTGGAGAATTCCATGGATTATATAGTCCATGGGGTGGCAAAGAGTCGGACACAACTGAGAGACTTTCACTCTCTCTTCACTTTCATGTCTACACCATGAATAGTTTACACTATGCTATTTAGTATGTGCTTATAGGGTACTATTATGTTTGCTGGTGTTTCCCACGTGTTTCCCTTTTCCAGCTAGTCTCTGCATTCTTTCAAGAAGAACTCCTCTCAGAGTTCTGTATCTTGGGATGCAGTGCCCAAACACAGTGGTCATTCAGTAAGTTTTGCTGATCAATAATTTGAATGCACTTAAAATGCCAGAAGGAAAAAATACAACAGACAATGTGATTTTTTCCACTTGTGCTACATTTATTGCTCCATAAGTGTTGTTTATTCCAGGATGTAAATTCTCAGAGTATGAGGAATAAAGCCATTTGCAGGCTGGTATTAATAAATCTGCTTTGGTGTTAGTGTGAATAATGCAAGATGCAAAAACAAGAGGGAATAATGTACACGGTAATGCTTTGCTTATGGAGTAAATGATCAAATTAAGGTGCTTCTAGGTACGAATGGAAAGCATTATAATCTCACCAACACACCTAAGAGTTGGCCTCCAGTTTTTCAAATGTTTATTTACCACAAAATATAATAGTTCACTTCTCATTTGCAATTTTGCTGTGGAAGGAGAGGTAGCTTTCAAGACACAACAAGGAAAGTCATACCCAATGGTGTACCACATCTAATGTGCTACACAATCCTAAAGTCTTTCCAAAATCCTTTGCAATTATAACATGGTAGAGACTGTGTCTCATCTCCAGACAACTTTTTAAAAAAAATTTGGATAAGAAGTTATTCAGAGCAAATATAAGAGAATTTCAGATCATATAAACCCATGTTACAATAATAGTATAGATTCACATGGAACCTAGATTTACAAACATAGTCTTTGTCTCTTATGGGCATGTAAGAAAACACAGTCTATAATATGGAAAACTTCCAAATTATGATAAAACGAGCAGAGACTTTTCAAAAGGTATGACTCATTCAGTGAATCACTAAATATCCTGGAAAAGGATATTTGTCATTTTATAGTTATATTGGCTTTAAAAAAACACCTTGAAAATACATCCTGATTATCAGATTGACAACAGTCAATTCTTTCCATATTATATTACAGTATTTGACTGAAAATGTGTTTTCTCTTATTTCTTTTTTCTGTATATAATCAATGTAAGGGTTTCTTTGGTGGCTCAGTGGTAAAGAAGCCACCTGTCAATGCAGGAGACAAGGATTTGATCCCTGGGTCAGGAAGATCCCCTGGAGAAGGAAATGGCAACCCACTTGAGTATTCTTGCCTGGGAAATCCCATGGACACAGGAGCCTGGTGGGCTACAGTCCATGGGGTCACAAGAGTCAGACACAACTTAGCAACTGAACAACAATAAAGGTAAAGCAAAGTAGAATATTCCAAAAAATGTCTGCTTTCATGTTGAAAAGCTGCCTCCCTAACTTAGCCTACAAAATACATTCACAGACATAACAACTAAAGGCAACCTTAATTACTTCTCAATGTTGGAGCATTTCATTTTATTTTTTTGAAAGGCTGACACAGAGTTTATTGAATTTCATTTTTCTATTTTCAACTGAGATCACTTCTACAATGCTATTTTGTTAATCTACATGGGTACTTTATTTCTAACAAGTGTAGCCTTACTATAAATGGGCTCAATCATACAAACACACACACGCAGGCACATGCTCACTGTTTTAAAACAGTAGAGCATACATTATACTCCTCCTATAAAGCCAGCTTTGATTAAAACCCACTAGTGTCAAAGATCGGTCTGATTTTGAAGATGAGCCAAGATACTGACTGTATGATTTCAAAATCTATTCTAGCCATTTCCTGTGATAGCTTTCCTATCATAAGCTTGAGCAAACTCCACATTCCCCATCAGGCCTTTCTGAATAGAGACTCTTCTCCATTCTTTGAATTCCCTTAGAAACTCCCAGGTGCACACAATCTTGAAGTGTATTGTAATCTTCTACTCACTGTGGTTCTTTTTCCACATACCTACATCTGAGCTCTACAATACAATCATCAACTTCTTAAAGTCATAGGTCATGGCTTATTCATGTCCTGTAGCTTTCAGTAGAGCCTTGGATAGAGTAAATATTCAATAAATGTGTTAGAAAGCATGATGATTTTGATAATAATTTACAGGAATATCATTCAGCAAACCAGTGATATGTTAAAGCAAAGTCAGTCATTATGAACATATATTAAGAATTTTCTATTTCTATCTATTCCAATTCCATCCCTTGACTATCTTTTTACATAAAAGTACTCAGTGTTTCATCAGCATTTTCAACTCCAAGACTCCTCAAGTTGAATTTATTTTAAAAATTAAAATCCAATGGGTCTAATTATATTCTAGCATCAAACTAAGCTTTTTCTCCCTTACAGTTACATTTTAAATGTTTTTTAGTATCTAACCATGCTAAGATTCCAGTGTACAAATACATATCTACTGTGGGTTTTTTCCAAATTTAATAATATCCTGAAACCTAATTTTGTGTATTGGATTCATTTAAAATGTGGTTGCTACTCAACAATTTTAGAGGAAACTATATTACATCAGACGTAACATTTAAACGAAACCCAGAAGTTAAGACTCTATAAATAAGAAAAACAGAAAGACTCCAAATAAGAAGCATGAAAGCCAAAGGAAGTTAACATGCAGCACAAAGTCGTTTGGCCTTGTGAATACTCCGCCCAATGGATTCAGCTGGAAGAAAATGAAGCGTGTGAAATGCACAGGCGAAATGCAAGTGTGTGGCCTTACTGATGCCAGGCTACAGAAGTGACTCAAGAGTAAGAGGCCATTGATGAGAAGAAGATTTGGATTAACCATGGCCTTGAAGTTACCCCTGGAAAGTGAGGAGCACTCAGTTGCGGGAGGTGCATTAACCTCTTCAGACCACTAGGGTTCAAAGTGTTCTATAAGGGGTAATTTATTAAATGGGTCCTAATTGCTTGGTAATGTACCTTCCAAAAGTCGCTTCTCTATGCTATGATTAGGCCTGGGATTTGCCAAGTGCTGTCATTCTGTTTGTAACTCCATAATGGAACTCGAAGAAGTGGGACGCTGATCCATTGGACAGCTACATGTCTAATCGGGGTCCAGAGTCTGACCAACAAAGCCAGGCAACCTTTCATTTAACCCTCCAGAGTGAAAACAGAGATTCAAAACTGATACACCTTGTAGTAAAATGCCTTTTACTAAATATACATACATTTTAATAGAACATGGATAACTGGTTTTATTGTTTTGAAAAGAAAGGCAGATTTTTAAGATTTGTGAATTTGTCCGTTCCTAAATTATTTCTTTAAAATATATAAATAATCATACTTTTTGTTTTCACCATCTACAAATAAATTTTCTTTGCCTTATTGCCAATGAAAGCCAATCAACGTTTCTTTCTTACTGGGTTCCAACACAAAATCGTATGTTTTCACCAGTCATCTGCTTGGTATCACTGATACACACCAGGACCACTTGGCCACTGGCTTTGCTAATTAGCAAGGCCAGCAGAGGGAGTGCAAGAGCATTGTTACAAAAACAAAAATCAAAAGTATTTTAAGTGGTAACAACAGTTAGAAATAGAAAATCAAACTACAGAGAATAAGACAGCAGAATTTAAATATGGAAGCAGCCTTGGTAATATCACAGAGACAATAAGCTAGAACCAAAGAGACAGGGCTTAGACATATGTTTATGGTATTTGTGAACTCATCGAATATAGCTGTGCCTCATTTTCTCCATCTTGAAAATGGCTATCACAGTAGCTTCCATTAAGAAAGGCTTTTGTCCTTAAGAAAGGGTGATTACTTAAAGATTGAGAATTATTGTCACAAGAAAGAAGCTGATGCCATTAATTTTGACTAAGATGAAAAACATCTGGGAAGAATCCCGTAATGCCTTAAGAACAGAGATTTGATATTAGATCATGGAGTTGGACACACATCTTTCCAAGATGAATAAATAAAATGGTTAGGCTTCAAAGTATTATGGGGATGCCTTTTCATGAGAGAGAAATTATATATTCTAATCCCATACAATGTTTTACAACCTATTTCCAGACCATTTAAAGAAGTTACATATTTTCCAAACATGTTTTCAAGCTATTTGTTACAAAGGAATTCTGTTTCAATCTGCCACTTAATGGCTTATGGTTATTTAGAACTTCAGTTTTACCCTTAAGGTAATGTGCTAGAATTGTGTTTTCCAGACTCCTCCAATCACATTGCTTATGAGATTATTTTGTGTGACCCTCATAACCACTTTTTTTCCTAAAGGGCATCTTTGAAAAAATGATACGCAGAACAACCCAGACTTTACACTATATTGAACTAAATAAAATCTTTCTTTGCTTTCAAAGTGTTGGATAATCTTGAGGACAGTGCAGTTTGTCTGGAAGTTTGGCAGGGAAGTAGTTTGGAAAGTAAATATTCAGTTCTGCTTTCTCCAGTAGATGTCACTTTCTGTACATAGGATATCAAGATATATAAGATGCACAGTATTCCTTACAATGATGGCAAAAAATAACTTTGAGTTCCGGTCATATATAACAATGTTTAAGCTTTCATTGGTATTTTCTATTGTTAGGAAGCTTAAAGAATAGTGAAAGCAAAATGAATGCTATTATTTAACCATCTTACATATTTCTGGGTAGACTTAGCAATGGCTATTAAACATAACATATGATATAATATTGCTAGTGCCTTTTCAACAGTTACAGAAAGCTAAGTATTATTCCACATCACAGCATAAAATTAATTTGCCAAAAACAAACATGATTCCTGAGTAAATAAGCAATCATTAATAATACACTGCATACTTACCAAAAACCTAATTAAATATGAGTTCACCTAACCTGCTATGATTTCAAATGGTATTCTTCCTGGTTCTTCTATATCATTTTGATATTCACATCAGCTTCATATGTCTAAGAAAAAAATTATTCTTCAAAGTGTTGCAGTATATAGCAAGAAATATCAGCATAAGAATGAGAGAAAAAGAAAGATAAACCTTAAATAGTATTTTTGTGGCATCCACATGCACAAGAATGAAAATCAAATTTTGAAAGAATATTAATAGTTAGCATTAGATTAATTCTTCCTAAAATACTTCCCAAAATGCTCTTTGCATTTCTAAACATAAGCCTCATTATTCTGTTCTATTTGTATTCCAACGCAGTCAAATTTTATATTTGAGTCACTTTAATAGATGACTTTGAAATGACAGAGGAGAGTACATTTTGTTTCTTATTGACCCCATCAAGGTTTTGTTTGTAGCCACAATAACTTGAAATAACAGAAAAAGGCTACAAAGGATTTTAAAAATGTTAATGTCTGGGTCACATCTGATTCAGTCATTGTATTGACAAACCTGATTTGATAATTGCTAAATTAAGCTCAAGAGAAAATTAAACAACTGCTTTTATTTTTAGATGCTTCAAACAAAAGATATGAAGTTTGATAGCAAATAATGATAGGGAGTTAGAAACAGAAATTTCCTAAGAAGGCAAAATGGGCATGTGGCTTTTACAAAACAAAAGAATGTATCTGGTCATCAAAATAAACAACTCCCCACCACCACCCCCAAAGGGCCTCTTTAGGTTTTAAATATTTTGTGCAGAGAGTCAACCAAAGTGCTGGATTCTTATCTGAGGTAGAGATTTCTTGACTTGTTAACTGGGAAGTTCTGCTACCTTTCTTGTGTATACTTGGTTAAAACAAAAAGATTATAGGGTTTGGGGTAATAAAAGGATTTAGCGGCTTTCACCTTCAGGCTACTGATTCAGCTCCAGTTTAGGTTAAAGAGACCAAAAGTCATGAATGTTCCCAGGGCATAGAGTTTACTTTCAATTCTGCCTAAATGAAGATCCCACTTCATAATAAAGCCTAGGGCATTTTTCAACTATTCAGAGCAAATACTGTTTGAACAGGAAGAATAGAAACAAACACAGATTAATGACTGAGGTGGATTCCTCAGGAAACAGACCACTGATAACTCAGTTGAGCATTTTCAAGAATGATGGCAGCACTCCATTTTCAGTCTTATACTAGTATTGATAAACCCATAAATACTAATCTAAAATTTTGAAAGGAAATAATGCCACAGTGATTATCTTGAAAATGAAGATAACTGATTGATATCATGTGGCTGAATTCTTATACTTTGATTTGAACTCGAGGAAGGGCCATGCAAAACACATATCCGACAGCCAGTTGTGGGTAGTCTATTGCTATGTTTTATACAGGCTGTTCACACCACCAGTCCTATTCAAGCAATTCTCTGGGAGGGTAGAAATTCCTTTGCACCATACCTCTGTCTTTTTCTGTTTTTATAGTTTCCTTTTCCCCATAGTACTTAATACATAGTACATAGATCTAATGCCTGATGATCTGAGGTGGAGTTGATATAATAATAATAGAAATAAAGTAGACTATAAATGTAATGCACTTGAATCATCCCCAAATGATCTCCCCTCCCTGCCCCAGACAGTGGAAAAACTTGTCTTCCACAAAACTGGTCCCAGGTGCCAAAAAGATTGGGGACCATTGCTATTTATTTAATAGATTGGAACAGAAAATTCAGAACACTGAGGAACAGTCAGTTGCTTAATTCCACAACCCTCATAGTTGAAAATTATGTATCATCATTATTATTTGTACCATGTTTTATTGTTCTCTCCTGTAAGTAATTATCAAAGATCAAATGAATTAAACATAAGATTTATAGCATACGTGTAAGACACATAAGTATGTAAATAAATAGACATGTATATTCTTCTTCTCACTCTCCTCCATAGATAACATTAGCCTGAATTTTATGTTAACCAGCCCCTTGCTTTTCTCTCTTTTTTGGAATAGTATAAATGCTTCATAAGGATTTTGAATATTGCCTATTTGTTTAGAAAAATACAATAAAATATTTGAGACAATTGAAACTCAGAAGCAATTTTGATCAGTTAATGTTTATTCAATCAAATATGTGTGTGCTAAGTTGTTTCAGTCGTGTCTGACTCTTTGTGACCCTATGAACTGTAGCCCACCAGGATCCTCTGTCCATGGGATTCTCTGGGCAAGAATACTGGAATGGGTTGCCATGCCCTCCTCCAGGGCATCTTCCAGACCCAGGGCTCAAACCGCATCTCTTAAGTATCCTGCATTGGCAGACAGTTTCTTGACCAGTAGTGTCTTACCAAAAAGATCAGAATTTTGTGGAGTGTAAGAATGCTTCTATCTGCATATATCACTAAAAGCTATCCAGTGCTCTGCACTTCTAATAAATGATGCTTTCAGAAGTGAAGTCGCTCAGTCGTGTCCAACTCTTAGCAACCCCACTGACTGTATTACAAGATCCCTCATTCAAAAACAAGATCAGAGACAACAAGATCTCAGGGTCTACATGACTGACGGTTACACTTCTGAGTAAATTATTAAGGAAAAGATTCCTCAAATTACCTAGCCATCCCACAGCCTTTGCTCAAGAAGAGAAGACGAGCAGGTCCTGAAGCGGTGTGGAGGGTAGGTCCTGGGTCCTCTGTGATGAGGGGCTGGAGAACAGCAGCATGAGACCGAAGGGTCCCAGAGGCATCTGCCCTTTCACTTTCCACCTCCTTTCCTCCTGCATTCCTAAGTGGACTCCATCCCAGGCCACCACCAGCCCATAGCAGACTCCAATCTTGTCATTACCCAGCAGCATGGTGTAACTTCGAGTATGTCCCTGTTTCTTCTTTCTTTTCCAGAACATCTCCCCTGGGCTCATGGGCACATTCCCATCTTTGGATCTTGTGTCAATTCTTACAATTTATGATGGGACATTCATTTTGCATTGAAGAGATTTTGTCAAAATTTACTAATAAGAATAGTTTATTTTTATTTTAAACAAAATATTAGATGATAGCTTGGTTTTGTACTAAAATTAGAGCATTCAAAATTCACATATGTTATCAGCATGGGGGTTTTTGAATTTTATTTAAAGTTATAAGAAGTATTCCAAGTCTGAACCCTAAAATAGGCAAATGAGACATTTAAGGCATCAGTTGTTAAAATTGTGAATAAGACCCTTGATAGATTGATTACCTAATGGCAAGTATGACAAGTGTGACAACAGATTTAGGAATAACATTACCACCTCAGTAAAAAATAAACATGAATATTGCTAATTATTAATTTTGCTAATATTTTAAATAATTTGGAAGGCATCAAAAGTGTTGAATTTAATATTAGTGAATTGAAGTCCTGGCTAATAATCTTTGTCACATATCTTCTATTCAATACATTTCAGAAGTATTTTGAACTTGTTATCCTTTAGTTTATCTTACTGTCAACTTTATTTGCTACTTTCTTTTCCTGCTACCATCTTACAAACTAAATCCTCCAGTTCTCTTTTGCTTGGACTATTCTCTGCATCTTCAAAGTTTACTCTTCAAATCATTTTATATGGTAATACCAGACAAAACTTTGTAAACTAGGATTCTGCTTCTCTGTTGGTGAGTTCTAATTTTCATGGAAATAATTCAAACTCCTTAGTATGGCATATAAGTAAGTTTTCTACCTCATTTTCCAGACTTCTCCCCAACTACTGCAAAATCTATACACTTTCTGTATCTAATGTAATCTTCTTCACGTACCAGGAAATCCTTTTCACCTACAATTTTCTGTGGGCTTCCCAGATGGCTCAGTAGTAAAGAATCCACCTGCCAATGCAGGAAACGCAGGAGATAGAGGTTCAATCCCTGGGCTGGGAAGGTCCCCTGGAGAAGTAAATGCAACCTACTCCAGTATTTTTTCCTGAAAAATTCCATGGACAGAGGAGTCTGGCAGGCTACAGTCCAAGGGATCGCAGAGAGTCGGACACATATGCACACATATGATTTTCTATATTGCCCTCATCTCATTCTGGGTTTTTGCCTGTAACCCTATTGCTCTTCCAAATCAAAGTACAGATTCTGTGTGCAACCCTTCCATTAATCCCCAGTCCTTAGAGTTTCCAAAGACCTTTGGACATGCTCATAATATAGCATTAATCATGTACTGTCTCACACTTTAATTATGAAGGGTGTAGGTCTTATTAACTCCTCTGATCCCTAGATGAGGTTCATGCATGACACCCCTTTAAATGTAGAATACCACACAATCAGCACAGTGTTTGTTGCATTGACTTGAATGGTTGAATATAGATGTCTAAAAGAGGACTACTATCATTTTTTTATGAAGATCTTGAAAGATAATTACTTCAGTGTAATTACATAGATAATTTGTTGTAAATTTACTACTCATCACTCTTCTGAAGAATATTCATTCTCAGTATTTCAAATCCCAGAACTAGTTCTGGACTGAGAATCCAACACAGTTAATATCCAGTACCTGCGTTCTGAAAACTCAAGATGAGCCAACTTTCCTGTCAGTCCATTGGTTAGAACTCTGTGCTTCCAATGCGGGGCTGGCGGGGCGGGGATGGGTTCACTCTCCGATGGGAGAACTAAATCCTACAGTCAGCAAGATACAGAATAAATAACTAAATGCTCAAGACCTGACAAGGAAGCCAGCCACCCGAGTACAATTAACTATAACACGGTACTGTAAGTATCCCAGAAATATTGGAAACAAAATTCCCTAAAAGTACAGAGCAATTAATTCTTGAAGAAAGGAGATGGTAACAGAGTGTGGACCACCTAAGGATCTCTGAAGTAGACCTTAAAAAGAGAAACAGCTATTAGACAGAAATGATGCAGAGTCCACGCCTGGGAGAGACATGTAGGTGGTACATTGCTCAACCTCAAGGGCATCATTCAGTTAAGCAACAATGTATAGAAATTCAGTTAAAATTTCACTAAGATTTCACCTTCCATTTTGTCTTTTCTAGGTCTCCCTTCTTTAAAGTTTTAGTTTTTTGTTTTTTTTTTAATATAACTGTATTTAAAAGAAGTCACGAACATGACAATTCTTGCCACCTCAATATCCACTGGACTAGTTCTGGAACAAATTGGTGGCAAGTCAAAATTAACAAACCATAAGAAATCTTAGCAATCATAACTTTTTAAATTAAGTGTTTTCAGACTTTTTAAGTCATTTTCCTTTTCTCAAATTAAATTTTGCTAAGGTCTATATATAGAAATGAAGAAGAAAATACTGGTCTTTGTCCTGAGTTCCACCAGCTCTTCTTCCCTCCTGCATTAAGACTTGCTGATTTTTCACAGCCCTAGGGATTCAGAGGCATGGTTTGAAAACTGCTGCTCCTAGACTCACCTCTTCCTTTATAACTGAGGAAACAGAGATCCAAAGAATTTGAAGTACCCTATACGAGTTCGCAGCAGCAGTACTTAGTGGCAGCATAGGAAATAGAAGTGGCTTAACTGCCACTCCTCTGCTCTTTCAAGATAAAATTAATTCTATTTACATAGCAAAATGAGCATGAGGTCCAAGAGTTTCCCAAAGTGACATTTAGGATAGAGAGAGACTGTTTCTTTTCCATGATAAGACACGACTTCATTGGAATTCAGTAATACAGCGTTAAGTAATTCAGAATCAATGCTAAGTCTTTTATTTTATTCTATCTTTCCTCCATTTTGATATTGAATTACCAGAAATGACAGCTCCCAGGCCCTCTAACTTCTTGATCCTAGACAAGGGAGATGGTTAAAGAAATTCAACTCAGTGATGGCACTGGCTAGTCAGGCACTTTCCTGCTGTTGAAATCAAAAAGTTTGATATATTATCTCCCCTAGTTTAAAAAGGCAAGAAAATAAAAAATCCAAATGACTTTCTTTTCATCCCATAGATTGTGAAGAAGGAGAACAAAAAGTCTAGATTCCTTTGCTAGTCCAGCGTGTTATGTATTTTTTATGTTGTATATTTAAATATACACATCAAAATAATCAAATATATGTGCTGTAAATTGTCCTCCTTGTCAAGAAAGTTTAGTAACTTAACCTAATGGAACTAAAATAATGTTGGAATTATATTGAGGAAGTAAATATATGGAACTAGAATAGAAGAATAATAAATTTTTCTATATAGACCCCTGCTACTAGAACTCATTGAATATTGTACCTAAACTATTTAAAAGAAATGTAAATGATTTAAATAGCCTCATAATAAAACATAACAAACGTTTGCTGAAAGGAGTAATAGAGATACTTGTTTGTTAAGTTCAAATGAGCTAATAACTTTTGAGAGAAACTTTTAACTATAGAACCAAAATAATGAAGTATTGTTTGCAAATATAATGCTAAGCTTGAGCTGAATCAAAACTGACAAATGATGATTTGCAGACTTCATGTAAAGACCTTAAAAATTCTCAAGGCCATTGCTTTTGGAAGCTATGGATACTCTTGATTATTAATAGCATGGAAGTAGTCTTACCTTCTTTCCTAATAGAGCAGGGAATTGGACACAATGCAAAATTCTCTCTTTCTAATTATTCCACATCTGGATTTTACCTCTACAGTCTAGATGTCTGCCTGAAAGCATGGCCCAGCAAGAAGATATAGATTGATTTTCTAAACAGACCACAATCCCCCAGCCTCTTCCAAAATTAGTGCTATTGTGTGCCATGATTTTCACATGATGTCACCAACTTCATCAATCATCCTAGAAAGCAGACAGGACACAATAAAGAGGCTGGCAGAAGAGAGCATCCTGGAGAAATACTTCATAACTTACAGCTAGTAACCCCAATAGAAACTTCAGAGAAAAATGAATCGGAAACATTTGTACTTTAAGGCAGGCCCTAAACAATTCTTTCATTTGTAAGTACTACCATTCTATTTCTTCTCATAGCATGCACTTATATACATACACACACATACACACACACATCCCAAAAAGAACTAATAACAAATTAATAACTAGTTAATTGCTGAACAAAATAAAAACATATTCATTTAAAACAAGGTTGCCTATATTTTACATCGCAAATTATTTCAAAATAGTCTTCCAAATTGTTCCCATCTTCATGCTTGTGTGCAAGCTACATCTCGTCATTTGTGCCTGACTCTTTGTGACCCTATAGACTGTAGCCCACTGGGCTCGTCTGTCCATGGGATTCTTCAGGCAAGAATATTGGAGTGGGTTGCCATGCCCTTCTCCAGATGATCTTCCCGACACAGGAATCAAGCCCACATCTCATTATATCGCCTGCATTAGCAGGCGGATTCTTTACCACCAGCGTCACGTGGGAAACCCTTGAATTCATCTCTTACATCAAAATAGAGAAAATATTTGTTAAAGCTATATGGTCTCCAATGGAAAGGATTTTGTCACGAAGGTTTAAGTTGAGCCATTCTCTAGTCATGTATGCTAGATGACAACCTCTATTTTAGAAACCAACTCTGTAGGAATTGTTATAAATGTAATTCTGTTTAGCAGAACAAGTGCACTTCAGGCATAGTCTGAAACTGATTCTGAAAAGGAAGCTATGTCTTGGAGAGGTGGGGGTGGGGATGAAGATGTCCAACCACTTTCTACCTGGCTGGTCGCCAAGTACCTGATGAATTGGAAAAATATAACATACAAAAGGAATATTTATGTATCTTCTTTCTTCATCAGATACACAGTATTTTTTCTCCCATGTCACAAAAATTGTAACTGCAATTTACAAGTATATGCACAATCAAATTGCTATTGATTTAGCTATGCATTTCTTTGATGTCCCTTGCCTTAACCTCATTTATAAAGCTGTTTTGCATTATTTCAAACTGTCAATGATTTGTGACTCATGAATATTCAAATCTAATTTGCACTTACCTTTTTGGTATGCATGCTTACTTGCAATATGTCTCTACATTTGCCCTTTTGTTTTGTATTTATTTGTGGATTGTTTTATTAAAATAATACTCCTTTAAAAGTATAGTAAGTCTATTTAAAAATAATCAGAGTGGTTGATGATTGACTCTTCTTGATCTCAGTACACTATCTCTATATTTTGCTACTTAGCAAGTTGAGTCATTCTGTGAATGTGTCGCTAACATTAAAATAGCCATACTTTTGCTGGTGGATGTCAATTTCAGTGAACTGGGCTTAGTTTTGCTGGGCTGTGTGTCTCTAGGAAAGAGTCAACAATTTTCAGATGAACTTGAGCCTTACAAAGAAAGAAAGAAAGGATTATTTCTGGTAGAAAAACAAAAAGTTCATGCAGAATTGAGCCCTTCATGTCATTGTGGATCAACTTTTCCACTTACCTTGTGGAATGCAAAAAATGAAACCTAATGCTTTCAAGCACTAAAAAACCCTTTTAGATGTCTTTTAGATGATGATAGCTAAAAGAGACACCCAGGACTTAGTGGATTGCAGGCATGTCACTAGTGATTGAAGGTCTGAAACTGCAGAGCAGGGAGCCACCTGCCTACAGAATGGGCTGAGTTTCTTCTTGAAAAACCTGTTCAGGGACAAACAGAAAGTGTCCAAAAAAAAAGTGGAGTGAAGAACATTTCTTTGTAATTGATTTCTCAATTGTGATTTCTAAGAACATCCAAACAACTAATTGCTCTACTTTGCCAAAAAAAGAAAAATATTTTTAAATATGTATGTTTTCATGTCAGTAGCTAAAAGGAAAGATAGTTAATAACATTGACAGTGCAGTAGCTGGTGTTTCCTTAATTTGCATCATGTTCAATGTCTAATCTACCTATAAAGCTATAAAGAAATCATTGATCACCAATTGCCATCCATCACATAATAATGATGCCCCACATTCCCTAAATGATGCTGTATAAAGTATGGCTGCAGGTGTTGGTCTAGCTTTTCTGGGGATAAAACTATTTTTCTTTATACAAATTATTCATTGTCCCTCAATTGTACATATTCTCTCAGGCAACAGAATCTCCTCCAAAAGTCACTAAATTTCTTTTCTCTTTTGTAGTCATTTTTTTTCACTTAGAAAACCAAATTTTAATTATTAGGGAAATGTTTTGCTGCCATGATATTTTATTGTTTGTGTGTGTTTAAACAAATATCCTTTGTTTTGAAAAGTTCATAATTTTCCCAACTTTATCATTTTCTTTATGATAGTGATGTCATTATTTCCTTCATTTTGAAAACCAAACATCACAGATTCACTTGAACCCCCAATATGCTACCCAAGGGACTTCTCAACAGTATGCTATCATTTTTCATATAAGTAAAAGATCTATTATATCCTGACCTCTGCCCATGATCAGTGAACTCTGCTCTGGAAGATAGAAAACTATTAGGAACAAGGGTTCTAAGATTATGTTAGATACACTGGCTAGCAGCTGGTCAGTACTAAATATGGAACAACTATTCCGAAAGTCCAATGTTTGCCAGAAGTTGTACTGGCTTTTAGTCCACTGTATTTTTTTTTTTTTTCTATTTTTTTGGCCATACCAGGCAGCATGTGGAGAGCTTAGTTTCCCAACCAGGAACTGAACCCATGCCACCTGCAGTGGAAGCGTGCATCTCAACCACTGGACCATCAGGGAAGTCCCTAGTCCACTGTGTCTTAAACTGAGAAAAAATTGTCTTCTCAGAATCTAACCCTTCTCTCGGCCCATTTTACACCAGTAACACAGGAAAGTGTCTGCTTCTACCTTCAGGACTGGGTCCTCCTCTAACCAGTAGCTGTTTCCAGATACCTGGTTAAGCCTATTCAAGTATTCTGCAAATATGTACAGATGAGATGTGAGGGTAAGTTTGCTGGTGACTTCTCAAACTGTTTGTACCCATATCCCCTTGACAATATCCAAAGAAAGAGAAACAGGTGTTCTTCCTCTGGGTTGTTTTGGGAAGATCAGAGGCTCAGAACTGCTCAGGTCATCTGGCCACCAGCCTGTGAATAAACTTGATGCCCATAAGAGGGCAGAGCCAAGAGAATTGAAGGAAAAGAGAGATGGAGCCTACCTCACCTCTTGCCAATGGCATAGCTTTATTCTCTTATTGTTCAAGCCAGACTGAATTGGGTTTTCTGTTACTTGCAGCCAAAAACGTTCTAGCTGATTCAGGGAGGCAGCCAAAAACAAGGTATTTTACACATTAGCTCATAGCACAACACTCATTCACAGAGCAGAGCTGTCCAGCGCCCGCCCAAGTTTACATCCTGCCTGCCTTTTCTAAGTCAATGTCCCAGCCACATCTCCGTGTTTGTTTGTTCTGTTCTCCTAAAAAATAAAAAAGATTGAGTGAATCCTCTAAGATCTCTCCAGTCTCCTTAATAACCAGCAGAACCCACAAAGTGTTCTTTATGCTTTTGTAGGAATAGAATTCAAAGCAAGAATGCCACCGCTGGCTTGCTGCTGTAACCTCATCTCAGAGCCGCAGCTTGCAGAATTTTAGCGCTTAAAAATATACTCAATCTTACATTCTTCACCTTCTAGGAAACCACAACCCAAGGTAGAATGGCACCACATGCATCAAAGTGGCATGAAACCTAAGTGAAAACTATTTTATGATTTGTTACATGGTTTTATAGTCCTAATTCTAGCTGACCAACTTAACCTGGTATATACAACCTAAAAACAAGATACCTTTAAGCCTTATTTGACATCTATATCAGGATAAATCTAGTTTGCTTGCTCCAAGGGACCAAGATAGTGAGTTATATGATCAAAATCGGTGATTCCCAAGTTAAAAAATAAACAATAAACTTTTATGGTATCAAATCAGTTCAGGTTTTCTCTATGTTCCTTCCCACCCCATCTGCCCTAAGCTATCAATGATTTAATCTTATCAGGATCTCTCAGGATTATACTTCCAAGTACCCCTTTGAATAGGCAGCGAGATGAGAAACCAGGTAATTCTCTATTGCCCTAGATTATATAGAACCACTGATCTGGAGACATCTTTAGATATGATCTAAAGGGCCAGCCACAGACCACGCCAGAGACGTGCTGAGGGTCACAGTGCTGGAAGCAAATTCTTTAACTCTCAGGCCAGCTTCACTTTCACCATATACCACTACGTCTTTTGTCTAAAATGGCCCTTAAAAGATGTATGAATGAATATACTACTCATTTTAATTTGTGGGGTAGACTTTTGCTGCCTAGTTTATCTCCATGAAATGCTGAGTACATCATATCTCAGCTTTATGGTTATTTAAAAATACTACGCTTTGTACTTAAGATACAAAATCACTCGTCTGTTTTACTATATATATATGCTTAGCCACTCAGTTGAGTCTGACTCTTTGCAACCCCATGGATTATAGCTCACCAGCCTCCTCTGTCCATGGGGATTCTCCATGCAGGAATACTGGAGTGGGTTGCCATGCCCTCCTCCAAGGGACCTTCCCAACCAAGGGATCCAACCCAGATCTCCCACATTGCAAGCTGATTCTTTACCGTCTGAGCCCCTGTTTTACTATAGATTTCTTTATAGTATGTAAGAAAATGTCCTTTCTTATGCTTCTGGAAACTAATGTGGTTTTCTTAGTGGTCCACCTAAGTTGGCACTTGATCAGCTGGCCATTGTAACTACATTCTTGCCAAAAGTTGTAGAGAGGATGTTTAAAGTCCCCAAATAAGAAGATCCTTTTGTCCATCTGATAAACATCAATCCACAAAACCAACAATGGAGACACTTTGGCTATTCATAAACATGAAGCTTAGTAGAAGATTTTTTAAAATCTAGAGTAGGAACATACCGGCAATTTAATTCAGGTTCTTACCTTAATTTGTTGTGGTGTCTTAAAAATCGTTTTTCAATGTCTCCATTTTCCTAACTCTAAAGTGAAAGTAATTATATTGGTCATGTATTTCCAAATATTGCTTGGAGAACTAATAAAACCATAAAACTCATAATTCCATAGGTTCATATTTTGTTGATCTTACATGAATATGTGAAGCTCATAAATCATTGTGACAAAAAAATTACACACAGAGGGAAAAACTGGTATTTAGAAATCAAGTAACTCAAAGTAAAAATATTGATCTCCTCATCCTGGGTAGGTATATCTAGTTTGAAAGTTTTTGTTTAATTCAAAGTTGAAATGGGATCCTTAAAGAAAATCATGAATTTCTTTTAAAATAAACATTTCAAAACCAACTGCAAATCACTCATAAGTGAAACAGCACCTAGAATCCCTGAGATTAGTGACCAACAGGAAAACAACATGAGGGTACATCCAAATAACCTTTCCACGACTCCTTCTCTCCTCTTCTGATAGTGATTAAGGTCATCTCAGCATCCAACTTAAGAAATATGAAAAAGCACAATAGAATACTACTAGTCACAGAATATTATGAATAAAAATAGTGCACACATATACAGATATAACAGACATGAAAAAGGTAGCATGAAAAGACAGATATACATCATTATGAAATGTTTGAAAACAGTTGATTCTGATAAGTTTATATAAAATTATAACTTTCTAAACCTACTCAAAAAGATGGGTACATCCAAATTTTCATGTAATAATTATTAAAGAAATTTAATCAGTAATTAAGAATCAGTTTTTTAAAAGAAAATCAACATTATTTCATAGTTAAATCCTTCCAAATTTTTTAGAAACAGATAATTTCAATCATGTATCAATTTATCTAGAGAACAAAAACTGGGGAGATCCTTCCAAATTAATTGATTATATGAAGCCAATGTAACCTTATTACTAAGAATAGGCAAAGAGGATAACAGATTTAGGGGGAAAAAAGAAAAGAAGAAAGGAAAATTGCAAGCTATTTTCTTGCACCAATAGAAATTCAAAACTCATAAACAAACATTGTTCATCTAAATGCGGCTGTGTACAGTAAATGTAGTGCTATGATCAACTTGGATGTAGTCCAGAGATACCAGAGTACTTTGAGATTAGAAAAACTATAAATGAAGTCTCACACAATAACAGAGTAAAGGGGAAAAAAATGATCATTTTATTGCATAAAGAGACACAATTTAACAAAATTTAACTCTCATTTATTAAAAACAAACAAACAACTCCTAGAAAACTAGGCATGGGGGAAATTTTTTTCCTTAATCTGATGAAGATTATTATCAATTAACTATAGTAAACAGCATTCTTAATGGAGAAATGCTAGAAACATTCGTTTAAATCAGAAAAGATACAATGATGGCCACTACTTAAGAATGCTTCTTTTCATTGCCCTGGAGAGCTGGTGCTAGAAAGGGCAATAAGATCAAAAAAAAAAAAGAGAGAGAGAGAGAGATAAAGTAGGAGGAGGAAGAGGAAAAAAAGGAAGGAGAGAATAGAAGGAAGGGGAAAAGGAAGGAAAAAGAAAGGTCATAGGATTGGAAAAGGAGAAAAACACTGCATTTTCTGGAGACTGTATTATTACCTATATTGAAGGCCCCAATAATTTATAGAGAAATTGATATACGGAAATGGAGTGAAGATCACTAAGTAAGCAGTAGGGTTGGGATGTGGGTTACCCACACAGAGAAGATGAAAATGGATTCTTACTTCACTCCTACACACGAAAAGTAAATTCACTATTGATTAAAAATTCATGTAAAAATGAAAAACCAATCAAATATATTAAAGATTTTACAGAAAGAGATCTTTATAACTTTAGGATATGAAAGAATCCTTTACATAAGACACAAAAAACACAGTCCATTAAAAAAATGTTGATAAATTAAACTACAATAAAATTTAAAACTTTTGTTTATCAAAACATGTTTCAAATAAAATGAAAAAGCAAACCACAAGTTGGAAGAAGATATTTGCAATATAGAACTCATAAAATTAATAAATAAAAAGACCAAAAACTCAATAGGAAAATGTGGGAAATACATAAACAGTTATATCTCAGAAAAGAAAATATGAGTAAAGAAGAAGCATATAAAGGCTCAGCCTCATTAGTGATTCAGAAAATGCATGTTAAAAACTAAATCGAGATAACTTTTTATACCCAACCAGACTTGAAAAGAAAGAGGAAGAGAAGGAGAAGGAGGAAGTGGTGAGTGGAGGGGAGAAAAAGACAAAATAACCAGTTGTTAAGATGTGGCTCAATAGGATATCAGACATACAAATAGCGGGAGTGTAAATTAGTACAGTTCCCAGAAAATAATTCGTGTTACTTTACAAAGCTAACCATGTTTGTTATACTAAACAATCTGACAATTCACTCCTAGGTTTATACTCTAAATATAGAAAATTCCTTGCACATAAACATCAAGAGACACATACCAGAGTACTTATAGCAGAACTCTTTATAATAGCAACAACAAACAACAAAATGGTAACAACCCAAAGAAGGAAAGATAAATAGTGTTAATATTTACACAACAGAGTATCAAGCACAAAGAAAAAGTAATGAACTATAGCTACACACACACAAAATTTATCTAAAAGTATGATGTCGAATGAAAAAAAGAATCCAGAAAGACTACATTGAGTTGTGATACCTCTTTATTTTTTAAAAAAGCACAATGACTATTGCTTAAGAATATATATATACACACACACATATGTATATACATATAATACCAATGTATAGTATATAGAGAAAATGATATTTATTAATATATGAATAATGTTACATTATATATGATTTATATCTTTGATATGCTGTATATATATTTCAGGAATACATACACACAAAACATAATTTTTCAAAAAAATTCAGGCTAGTAGTTGCCCAGGGAAAAGTAGAAAGCTGAAAGGAAAGGAACACGAGTATTTGCAATGTTCCCCTGCTTTAGTTGGGTGGCTAGTTTACAAATGTTCCTTTTATTATTATACTGTATAACAGCCAAATATGTTCCCTATATGCTTTTTATGTAACAAATATTTTATTCAATGTAAGAGTAAAAAGATAATAAGTGGTCATTCTTAAAAACAGACTACATTATGACTGAGAGAGTGGGAAATAACAGAATAAGAGTATTGCAAAACTCATGCTAGAAATTCTATTTCAGTGACACCGGACATGAAGTCATCTGAGAAGGAAAGGGCAAGAGTCCTGAGGGGCTTCTGAGTGTTTTGTAGAGAAAAGGAGGAAAGGAGGGAGAAGGAAGGGAAGAGAGAGGGACAGGAGATTAGAAGATAAAATGAGGTATCGTCAAAATGAGGATTCACCACAGAAAATGGGTAGAAGAATAATCTTAGCCTCAGGAGGTCAATTGAAATTCAGGCCATAATTATAAAGTGTATGTATTCAGGACTTCTTCCTTCAAAAGCTGATTATTCAGCCAGAGAAACAGAAAATGATTAAGATGGAGATTGTCATGGAGGTCATGGGACAAAATGTTCAGAAAGCAATAGAAGCTTTGAATTTCAACTTAAATACACTCACAGCCTTCAATCTCTGTTCAGGAATCCATTTTATGAAAATAATTCTGAAAAATCTTTACATACAAAAATGCTTGTTACAGAATTGTACATAAAATATGAAAAAATAAATTAGTGCCAAACCATAGTGTAATGGAAAAGTGAATTATGATACTTAATTTAATTGATGACACCTAGATTGATGGTCATAAAGAATTTGAAAGCTTAACTAGAATGCAGTTTTATGCAAAGCACAATTACAACTACAAAAAAAGGAACTACATATAGAAAAAATGCAAAGAAATACAATTAAATTTTGACAGCACAGTGTCTGGATACTTTATCTATGGGTGATTTTTTTCTTTTACCCACTTTTTCACACTGTCAAATAGTCTTTAGTGAGTATATATTACTTTTTAAAAAGAAAAATAACATAAATGGTTAATGATTCCTTAATGCTTTAAACTGGGTATGCAATCAAGTAAATCAAGATATGGCTGATAGACTGGCAGAACATGTTCAAGAAACCAGAATTTGTAATGAGTCATAATGAAGACAGAATAATTTGTTTCAATAGAGAATAAAGATATGATAGGGAAAAAAAATCTCTACATCTGAGATCTTGAAAGTAAGTTTAAGTTCCAAGTGTAATTATGGATGGCTAAAATTGAGATATGTACGCATAGTACATGTATAGGTGGGTTTCCCTGGTGACTCAGTGGGAAAGAATCCACCTGCCAATGCAGGAGATGTGGGTTCAATCCCTGGATCAGGAAGATCCCCTGGAGGAAGAAATGGCAACCCACTCCAATATTATTGTCTGGGAAATCCCATGGACAGAGGAATCTGATGGGCTGTACAGTCTGTGTGGTTGCAAAAGAGTCAAACACAACTTAGTGAGTAAACAACAACAAAACACTGCACACACACACACATACACACACATGATTAATGTGAACAGAAATGGATTGTGAAGTAGGGTGGACAAAAAAAGAACCAAGTGAGGATGATCCAGGTCAGTAGACAAAGAAACTTACATGAGAATGAGCCAGAGTTACAAAACTTTTTAGTTTGGACTTCCAGAGAAAGACACAAATATTCAGCAGCTTTACCACGGTAAAGTAAATTATACTTAGGCATCATGTTTATCCTTTAAAATTGAGATGTAATGACCAATTTTGTGATGAATATGTAGAAACAACCTGTTTTAAGTTCTGTTATATTTATTAGTGTGTCCAATTGTATATGAATCCATCCTGGTTTCTGGAAGAAATGACCCTATGTTTTTTCTCCATGCATAGGTTCCAACTCATTTTTCAAAGTATATGTTTATATCTCAAATAAACCTGATCTAACTCATTATATAAATAAGACCTAAGTGGTAAAGTACATTAAAGCAATCTTCTTTGAAGGTAACATTTTCCAAGGAGTCTGTGTAAAATATAATCTTTTAAATGTATACTTCTTTTCCTGTCATACACTCTAGTGACCAAGACAAATATTATTTAAATTTTCCTGTTTCACATATACTTCAGTCAACCTGCTATAGTAAAGTGTAATATTAAAACAATATTATACATGGGGGGTTATTTTGTCACTAATATCTATATTGGTAAGAGCTAAATTTTAATAAAATGGTATCATCAATAATTTGGAGGGATCTGTCCGGAAGCCTAGAATATAACTGCACTGAGACAAATTTCTCTTTGCTAAGATTCAATTCTAACTCGGGAAAGCCTGTTCTTGCAATGCAACCTCCTCAAGGCTCTCTTTGTAGCCTAGACTTATTTCTACTTTTGTTCTTACCAAAATCTGTTGATACATCTACTTATTTTACTATGTAAACCCATTGAAGCAGAGAATATATTTAATTAATTTTTGTATATTAACACCTCTAGTAGACTTGGAGAATACTACAGACACAACATATTTGTTTGAATGACTGAAGGTATGAATACATAATTGAGTGATGTCCATCAACTTATTAGCATTATCAAGTTATAGAATGTCTGGAGTGCCCTGATTGTACAAGTTCATAGCACAGTTGTGTATTCTAAAGTACTATAAAATTCATACTTAATCTGTACTGCTAATCCAAAAATCAGCCTTTATTTAAAAATTAATTCTAGTATACCCTATATGTCTTAAAAACCTTATGATGCCTCTTGGTAAAACTTCCAATTATGTGTTCATAATTTTGTTTTTACCCTGCCAAACATACATTGCTTCTCTTGTAATGTACCTATTCTATTCTTAGTGAAATCACTGGATTCCAAATCACAATATCATGCTTTATTTCAGCAATAATTTAGCAGAGACATATTCAATGCTATATGGAAAGATGCTTATTATCTTCTACACCCCTGCCTCTAACTCATCTAACCCTTCTTCCAACATCTATCACAAAAGGATCTCCCTCCTCCCCCATTTGTTTTGCTCAACAAGAACTGCCGTAGTGAACTGAGAGCGGCTAGTTCAGGGACTTGGTCCCAGGGTTGTTACTATCTTGAGTTAATTAGGCTTTGAATTAGTATCTTAACCGCTTGGGGCCTCCATTTTCTCATGTATAAAATGAGGGGGATGCAGCTGATAATAATTATGAAAAAAAAAAGTAAAAGTCCTATTTATTAGGCTTTTACTATAGGCAAGGAATTGTGCTTTGTGCTTTACATTATCTCATTTAATCTTAATCCTCCAAACAAGTTTATTAGGTGTATCAGTCAGGGTCCAGCAGGAAACAGATGGTGCATATCAAATTGGGTAATTTGAGGAGTGCTTCATAAAGGAACTATATTAAAAAGGTGTGAGAGGGGGTGTTAGGAAACCACAAGGGATGGGGGCAGTGCCCCCAGGCTGGCCATGGGGAGGGAAGTGGTTACCTGAACCCAGACAGCGCTCTGCGAAGAAGGCTGCTTGAGTCATGGCTGGGATGTAGCCAGCCCACAGGTACCCTGGGGATCAATGCTCAGCCCTCATTCTATCCACTCTGAGCAAATCCCTAGCCAAGGCCAAGGTGGCATTCTGAAATCATTTAGGTGAGCCTCCAGGATCACAGGGCCTGATGCAGAAAGCAAAGAGTGGATCCAGAAGAGCTAATAGTGTTGAGTATAGTTATCCTGATTTTATACCTGAGACTACTGAGATTCAAAGAGGTTAAGTTTCTTGAGATCACATGATTAGCACAGGACAGACCCAGGATTCAGCTCCTCCCTGTCAGACTCCAGAGGCTGGGCTCCTGACTGATCCTCGGCTAGAGAGTTCCTTTTTGTCCTTCCAGGATTAGAAACATCCTCAGAAGTGATCTAATCCAACCCTCTCCCTTAGAGATGCTTGAAAGAGATGTCTTTCCATTTAGGACATGAGCCTTGCAGAGACCTCAGTCACCTTTGAAAAGTTAGTGGTCTGTGTGGTCTTTCTTCCTGCTCCTATACTTATGGTTTATAAATCCTGACATGTAATTTTGACTTATAATCCTGTGTAAAACACTGGTAGAGACAAAGAGACAAAGCTGTTAGAAAGTCAAAGGGAGAGAATAACATTTTTATTAGTTAAAAAAAAAAACAAACTCTCTGGCATGCTCTCTAAATTAAGCACAATTAGACAATTTTCTTTGTTCAAAGAGTCATCTAGTATGGGGAGTAGAGAGGGGAGTAAACTGATGATTTTATTTCCTGGTTCATCTGCTAGAATGAGAACACAGCCCAAGACTATGCTAAATGTCCACATCGACTGTGGAAGAAGTGAGCAAAATCCAAAATGTTTAACTCAAGTGAAACTAACAACTAATATTAAACATATTATTCAACATCCCTGTGAGGGCCCTGAAGATAAGGAAAGGAAATTCTCATAGAGTGAGTGAATAGTCAGAGGTTGTTAATTACTCTTATGTGAGAATTAAATTTGTTTAAGAGGGAAGACTGTAGTAATTATCTGAGGTCAAGGGGCCCATCCCCAATCTGTCTGCTCTTCTGTCAAATTGAGATAAAAGTCCCACTTAGGTCTCCTAGTAATGAGGAACTCTACCCACACAAGTTCTTTCTGGCCTGTACAAGCTGTAGTTGCAGAAAATCTAATTCAGTTGTTGGGAATATGAAACAAATCTTCTAAAAAACAAATCTGCTATAAACTGCGAATCAGAGCTGGACCAGCCCTCAATGCCCATTTAAATCCAGAATCAAATTCAACTAGAGGTGCAGATGTACTTCCTGGTATGAAGCAAGAAGGGAAGTAACAATACTGGGAACTTGGCCTGGCCCCATCCCAGGTCAGGTCCCGCACCTGGGCTGTTCTCTCTGCCTCCTGGGGGTCACAACACTAGAGCCTTCAGACCCAAGGCAAGAAAGGAATGAACCTCGAGCTTCTGGCAGGCTGGAGAGGTGGCCTTGTCAGTTATCTCTGTTCCTACCAGGACCCGAGGAGGCTGTTGTGGGTGAACAGTGAGTGTTTTGACCCAGAGATGCCTCACCTTGAACTCACATACCATTTTTGTTTTGTTTTACATCAGAGCAAGCAATTTATCCTTTATTCCACCTTCTAAGGTGGAATATCTACATTTTTGTTTTGATTGTTTGACAAACTTCTCTATTGTAACAGAATGGCTGCCCATGAGCAATGAGGTGCATGGATTTTTAAAAGCGGGGGGCATTTCCTTTTTTTTTTTCAAGGAGGGCATTTTTAATGACCTCTTCAAAGGTCATCAACGAGACCTGAGAGAACACTCTCAGGAGGAAAGCTTAGGTTTGGAGCTCAGTTTTAACTAGCTGGCTAATCATAAGAAATCTGAAAAAACTTGAGTGGAGGACATCTTTTCCAAGAAAAGTGATTGTCTTGCCTGCCTTTGAACCCCAGCTAAGCAGGATTTTTGTTTACCTGATAATCATCAGCAGCTTCATCACACCTTGGTAGTGAGTGAAAACGGAGTTAGGGTAGAATAAGGGTAAAGAAATTCCAGTGATAGGAGGCGAACCAGTGTTGAGAGCCTGCTCTTCAAACAAGCCTTGTGTGGCTAAAAGGCAACATCTACTTTATGAGATACAAGGTGAGAGGAGCTCATATTTAGGCCCTGAAAATATCAAGAATGTTGAGCCTATCCCAAATTCACTTTCAAACTAGCTCTGACTTAGTAATTTTCCTGGTAATTTCCCCTGCCTCGGGAACTAAATAAAAATAGGGGTAAAGTGGCATCTAGAAACCCATCTCTTAGGATGATTGAGTATTGCTGGGGGAGGTAGAGGAGGAGGAGGAAGGTAACAGAAGAGGAAGGAGAGATGGGGGCGGGGAGGAAAAGGAGACAGGAAAAGAGAAAGAGAACTCTGCCAGTTGACTTCATTTCCACACGAATCCACCCACTCGGAGCTTCTGTTGTTGCTTTGTTTATGCAAAGTGAGCCCGGCTGAGACACAGTGAAAGAGCTAAGAGATGCATGCAGAAGAAGGCAAAAATAATTTTAAAAATGTAAATGAAACTAAAACACACACACGCGCGCACGCACTCCTTTGGGTCGGGACAATCCCTGCCTGCAGACTTTGAAATAAAAACACGCCGAGGAGGGGAGGGTGGGAGGCCCAGCAGCAGCGGGGAGCGTTGTCGCTGACCGAAAGAGCTCTGGTGAATATCAGGTTCGGATTAGTGACAACTCAGAAGTCACGCCGGCGGTTGGGGGAGGGAAGTTTGCCAAGGTCTCTGAACTCGACGCAGGAGCGAGCAGCTTCCCTTGGCGGGCGCCGGGCGGAGCTGAGCGTACCCAGGGAGACCTCTGTCCCGGCCCGAACGAGCCCCACCGCGCCTACACCCCGCCCAGAGACTGAGTTTGTCAGCGATCATAAAATGGGAATTGATTATTCCAGCCACCATTGATTAGGGAAGAATGCTTACTGCAGCAGCGGGGGAAAGGTTAAGAGGAAATTGACCTTCTTCCTAGGTGACATAAAGTCATTAGGTAAATGAGATATTCACACAGGAGTTTTAAAAGGTCATGCTCAATTTTTATTTGTAGCCTGAAGAGTCAACCTGGACCTTCAGTTTAGGGCAGGGACCCCCCGCTCTCCAACCAGGCCAAGTGGACCGCAGGAAGAGAACTCTTTCGCAGCGCAGGGCAGGGCCAAGGTTGGAGGGACGGGGGGCGTGTGTTATTTTCTTGGGAGGATCGCACTGGAATTGGCGGGGGGCCTTGGGATCCCGAGCACTGGACCTCCTGCCCGACTCGTGTGTGCCTTTCTGTGTACACGTGTGTGCGCGTGTGTACCCCTCTGGGGGGTCTGTACTCTGCGCCCGCGTCTCCGCGGTTCGCTTCGCCCGACAGGAAAGTGGTGTCGGGCCGAAGCGGACAATTAAAATCCTTGCCCTACCACAGCCGGCCACGTCTCACACAGAGTGAAAGTGGCTTTTTTTTTTTTAAAGGAGAGAGTGAGAGACGTATTTATGCACATATTTATCCCTCTAATTATAGGAATTAATCCTCTTACTTATGACTAAAAGGTAACGTCGAAGGACGTCCCTTTGATGTGGAAAAGCATCATTTGTGACTCACATTCAGACTGATTAAGGAATAATTGTTGTTAAACGCTTTACAAGAGAAGAGTGTTTAATTGAGGGGCATTCGTAATTTTACGGCTTAGCACAAAATTAAACGTAATTAAAAACTCAGAAATTCCAACTGATTTTCCAATTATTTTTATTGTCTGAGCTAATTGTTACACAAGGGTATCACTTCACCCCAAAGGCATTACAAAAAAAAAAAAAAAAAAAAGCAATCCTACCTTTCTCAAATTTTCCAGGCGAGGATTCACAGCTTTCCCCAGGTCCAAGCCAGGTAAAGACCTTCCCCATTCTCGCTCCCTAGGTCCCGCCTCGCGCCCCTCCCTCCCCCACTGTAATTAAGCGTTTCAGCCACTCTCCCCTTTCGGTGAGTTCCTGCAACACCTTGGGATGTGCGAAAGGGATGGCAGTTCTCTTCTGCAGATCATTACAGCAAAACTGGAAGTATCTATAGAAGGCTGATGAATTTCTTGAAGTAACACTTGTCATACATGGCGGCGAGATTAAAAAAAACCTAAGTAAACACAGCTCTCTGGGGGCGATCCCTCGACGCCTCTGCCTTCGAGTGTATGGCAGGAGGGAGGTAACACGCAAACAGGGACTGGGAGATGTTTATAAACGTGCACACGAAGACATGCAGATGCACGCAGAAAAGTTTTTTTTTTTTTGGCCAAGGCTTCTCAGATTGTGAAATTTTTTTCTAATATCGGGATTACTGGAATAAAGCAAAGCTATCTTTGTATATGTGACTTCTCTTAATGTCCAAATAGATTTATTTAAATACACCAAAAGGTTTATAAAAAGTGCTTCAGTATTATAGAAAGAAACACATCCTCACAGATAGTCCAGAAGTGGCCCTGTCTTTCCTATCAGTCTTGGAGGGAATCCTAGAAAACAAAATAAAAAGCATAAAATTAGGCAGAATATGAATTTATAAATTTCAATTAGTCTAGACAGAGAGTGTGGAGTAGTGGAATGTTTGCATTTCACTAGTTTCTCTGTAATTTCTTTTTAGGATAGAGACTTCAGTGGATTCAAGCTTTCTATCTGACTTTCCCATCTACCCCTCATAAAATAAATGATTGCCTCTGATCTGATGTGCCAGGTGAAAATGGGTAGAATTAAAACTGTCAATTCTGCTTCCAACTTGTGTCTTTTGATTGAGTTCAAAAGCTTTTAAAGGTAAAACGTGCGGATCATTTATATGTGTTGTTTCTTTTTCTCCTATCGCGGCTTTTAAGTGAAAAGAAAAAGTATTTATATTTCCAAATTCATTTTCCCTGGAAGATTTGAATCTTCCAGGTAATTTGATGATGGAGCCTAACACATGTGATCCCCTGTGCCCAGTGAAGCCCGGTTTACAAGAGTGCAGTCAAAGAGGTACAGTGAAGTCTGGTTTTTTTGGTTTTCTACCTAAACGGTTTATTTGGAGTTGAGATGAGGCTATTTAAATCAGAAGCTTTCCAAGTGCGTGTTGTTCAGTCGCTCAGTCCTGTCCGACTCCTTGCAACCCCATAGACTGGAACATGGTCCAAGTGCTACAACACTACCCCAAGTGCTATAATACTATTTTGGAGAAAAGGTTGGAGTAGGCAGAGTTGGAAAGAATGGAGGAAGGATCTCTGAAAGTTAGAAATGGTGAAGAAGACATGTAATCCAATGTGGAAAATTGACTAAAAGAGGCACTGCACACTGTAGCTGAGGCAAAGATTGCTGAATCCTTTGAAGAAACTGACACGGATTTTCCAGAGCTGGGAGGAAAGAGAGAGATGGATTGGGGGTGGGGGAATCCTAAGGTGGGCATTTTATGTAAATGAGTAAATTTGAAATGTAGTACAAATCCAGTATAGTAAAACTGACAGTTCTGACAGTATTGACAACATAAATATATGTTTGAACACTGCACTTTCAGACACTTAACCGATGAAGCAATAAAAAAAATTCGACTACAATATTTCAAATAATCGACATTGATGTTTTGATACATCATTTTTATACTCCAAATCGATCTATCACTCTGGGGCTGGTCAATTTTAAGTAAAAATGGGCTGCAACTATTTGCACCTTGGCTAATGATGACCTAATAACAGCCTTCAATTAATTACACCTAAATTGTGCTTTCTTTCTTCAGGATGAGAGCAGGAGGGGGCAATTCTTGAGGAACAGAACCTACACTTGAGTCATCCTCCACCCTCCTTTCTATTCTATTTTTGAGATTGTGGGGAGGGGAGAATTTTAGAGGTGGCAAGAGGTCTTTGTGTGATCACAGACACTGCAGGCTGAAGGCCCCTAGCTTCAAGTAGCCACTGATTGGGTCTTGTTCTGGGGATATGGTCCTCGCTTTTACTTCTCAAGGTCAAAACTAAATTTTAGAAAATGCAGTCACAAAGTTGATCACATGATTGCACTTTTATGCAATCACAAAGTCCCCCAGGTCCCATACTGTTTCCTCCATTTCAAGAACTAGATGGAAGAGATTTGCTCAACGAGAGGGCTGGAGATGTCTCTAAGACTCAGTGTGTGGAAGGGTGTGTGTGTTGTGTGTGTGTAAGAGAGAGAGAGGATTTTAAAGTACCCAATTGGGAGTTGAATCTCTCCTTCTGCCCCTGTCCCCTCTAACTCCCCACCCTATGCTAAAGGTTTACCGGCTACTGGTTTTTTCTTATTTCTTTAAGCCACAAATAAGAAGGAAGACAAATCTCTTCCAGAAAGGAGGGAGAATACTGATGAGTACCGCATCCTCAAGCACGATCCCCCAAGTCTCTGTTACCTTTTTTTTCTTTGCCCTCCAGTGAGTTTTCCTACTCCCACTTTTCTTTCCACTCCTCTCCAAATTTGATGTGGTAGTGATGGTGGGAGAGGGAGGATAAAACTAATTTATTATTATTTTTTCAAATAATGTATTATTTTTTAAATCCAGGACAGGCCCAGGAAATAAACTGGAGCACACCAATGAGCCGTAAGAATCCAGGCGGTGGAGGGAAGGGGGGCCGGCTGGCGCCCCCACCCCAGCCCTCTCCCGAAGGGCTATTCTCACCCCTGCAAAGCCCCGACCCTTCAGTCAAACTCGCATTGAGACTCGGCCTTCTGACCTAAAACTTAGCTGGGCTCCACTAGACGGGATTCCAGCGTCTGACTTCTTTCCTCTAAACTTCACAAATGCAGTTTAAGTCCTTCCAAACCACCGCCGGCTGGGACGATGAGACTTAAGCAACGCGTTAAGCTACAGTAAGATGAGAATCAAAGGAAAAGGACGCGCGTGGCCCACGCTGGGTGAAGGTGGGCGTCCTAGAAGAGCTCCGGCGCCTGAGCATCACCTGGTTCCGATGGTGTCGGCCTCTGTCCGGGTCTTTCCAGCGGTCTGCCCGGCAGATGGTGTTGGGAACTAGAAAGGGGACAGTAGGAAGAGAGGAAAGACAGAAAGAGGGGACAGAATCAAGATTGCGGAAGAGATAAGAGAAAGAGAAGGCGAGAGGAAGAAGAGAGGAAGGAAGAGACCGCGGGAAGGAGACAGAGACAGCGAGAGCAGCGCACGTCGCGCTTGGAGCCCCGCCAGATAGCGCTAGAGGGCTATTTATTGAAATACTTTCCTACTGCGAGATAGGATAGGAGCTAAAATTGGGAGAAATAAGAAATAAGGCAGAGCAAAAGGAAAGAAAGTACAATCATTCCACCCCGTCTTATTTAAGAAGAGAAATTGTGGGGTGCCTTATTGTTATTAATTGGGGGGAGGGGTGCATGGTAGAAAGCCTAACTGGGGAAAGGGCCAAAACCCAAGACAAACAAAAAGAAGTCCCCTTCCTTCTCTTGATCCCAACTAAGAAGAGAATAAGCAAAGTTAACAGGTAAAAAAGCCAGTGAAATTCTTCCTAGAGCAACTTTCAGAGCTTTTGGTTTCATGGCTGGGAAGGTCAAGAACAGTTCACAAGGATGAGGTGAGCTTTATAGAGAGATGTTCTTAAAGTAATAGATGACTGCAAGGGGGTGGGGAGCAGGAGGCAAACACGTTACTGAAAACACCAAATAAAATATAGATCAAAAATTCCAACGGTCAGCCAGCAGGTTGGAACAGAAAGAGAACCCCTTTGCCTTTGTCCTGGCGATGCTGGGTTCAGGGCTGTGTCTGCCAGCCGCAACCAAACTCCTTGAATAACAATTTATACTCTGGGAGGCTTGGAGGAGAAAGCTGCACTACAAAAATTCCCTGTTGCATTCAGAACCCAAAGAACAGTGAAGCAGATGGAGAGAGAAGACCTAGTGACCGAGGTGCAGTTCAGGGAGAGAGAGAGAGGAAGAATAAAATATGCGGATCCTATTTACTTGCTCAGGTCAGTAATGCAAGAAAACTTCTTTCAAACCATAATTTACTCAAAATATTGATTTAGTTTTATTCTAAAAGCCCAAGCATCTCGCATCTAGCTTCTCATTTTAAAATGGCACTCTCCTTGTACCTAAAGGAATTTTTTGAATTAAAGTAATAATATCTTTCTCCCAAAACAGCCAAGAGAGCCTCCACAAAAAAAAATTAACCTTATAGAGGAAAAAAAAGAAAGAAAAAAAACCCAAACTCTGCTTAATCCAAAATACTCCAATTCAAAACATTAACTAAAGTTACAAATAAGATTAAGGGTGGATCTATTTGTTCCTCTAGCAAGGTGCCAATTGTTCTAACTGTTGTAAGAAGACAAAAAGGTTTTAAGCCCAGTGATTTTAATACACAGATTAACACTTCAGACTTTACAGTTCTGAGGAATTTGGAGTTTTCTGTGCTGAGGACCTATAACTTTATAGGGGGAAAAAGGAGGAAAAGACACATAAGTTCCTACAGGAAGGTGGGCAAATTCACCCAAAATAGAGTCTAGGTTCATAGATGCTCATTTCAAATTACTCTCCATAAATCCAATGCCCTTTAAATTAAGTAACTGTAGAGCGATTCAATTATTCTTTTAACATCTTGAATGTTACCTATAATATCATTCCATGTTGAGACAAAAAGCGAGAGGGAGAAGGAAAAGTAGAAAAGAAGCAGTTCTAGAAGTCTTGGGGATGCTCCAATAAGCAAGAGGTGATTAAAAACAGACCCTTAAGTTTGAAAGGCCCAACTCCCCCTCCCATTCACCTCCACCCGATCAGGTCCCCTCCCTTCACCTTTTTTTTTTTCTTTTTCATTCAGTGCCCCCACCCCACTCCAAAGCTCAGTAGCCCATTTGGGATTCTGAAGAAATAGACTTCAGCATCCATATTTGTTCTGGGGCACTTGTAAAATGCGATTTGTAGAAGGTCTTCAGCCTTCTGATTGTCTTTGAATTGTTTTTACTGAAACAGATCTTTTGCAGTTAATGAGTCCCCACGCAGCTGGACAGCTCCTCTCGGACACTAAGAACTCTAACCCCAAAATGACCCCAATTTGACACCGCAAGATGAAATTTTACCGCCTGTTAAAACCATTTCCAGCCTGAGCAAAAGGGGCTGACTATTGACGGAGGTGTGTGCCGCCTCCTGCGACCCCCATCTCACGCCCGTCTCCTGGCCCTGCCCCACCTACTTTTCCTTTACCCCAAACGTGGCAGAGCAGATGAGCCTCGAAGTCCCGGAAGGGTTGCGGAGGCTGAGAACGGAGCATCAGCAAGATACTATCCCGGACTAGAAATCAGAAAGCCTGCGTACTCCACTGCTTTTGAGTAGTTTCAATGGGACTGCAAAACTGGGAGTTAGGGGAGACCATGAAGTTCTTAAATGTTCTTCAGTTCTATTAATAAAACATCAGCAAGTTGGTGATTAAAAGTAATCGTCCTTTGAATTCATCAGATTGACCAAGAATGGACATCGTGAATCACCTCCAACTTGATCTTGTGTGTAATTGACTGCACTGCGATGCTATTTTAAACTAACAGTTTCATAATTACGTGCAACTAGGTAAGTGAAATCTCTTTAGTAGCATGAAATTCGGGATTCTCCCTTTAAGAAACTGGTGAAATTTTAAATGACACAGATTTTCCTCCTGGAGGACTTCACTTTTAACATTCTCACACTTCTTAACTAAAGTCTTTGGAGTTAAGGATGATTGGTTGGTTTTTTCCCTTAACAGTATCTCAAAATGTTCTATTTCTCTCTCCCTCCCACCTCTAACCAGATTGTCCTAATTACTTGCTTTAATGTATTCAATAAAATTCGAAAGTAGTTACAGAATATCAGAGCAACAGAGAGAGACAGGGAGAGAAAAGAAGAAAGAAGTTCAGATTAAAATGCCTTCTGCATCGCCCAAAGGATGAAAATACATGAAAATAGAATTCCAACTTTTTTCTTTTGTAAAGCTCAAGATGATCACGGAATAATCAACCCATTATTAGCTTAACAACTGTTTGAAAATACAGAAATCATCAATTGGTCTGAATTGTTTTTACTCGCATGCACTGCCGTGGAAGAAACACTTTGTAAAAAATCTTCGTGTAATTTTTCTAAATAAAGGCTGTAGGAATGCTACTCACTTCACAATATCAATAAAAAAAAAAGTAATGGTAAGAGAAGTAGAAGATAGCAACTTCGAATGTTTAAACTGCGATGCAGAGGTTCGGTTCCAAGTTGATTTTTACAAAAGAAACATTTTCAAGGAAACTGAGATCCTTCAAAAAAGAAAAGTAATTGGCGCCTATTGCTTACTATATAGGACACTTAAAACAATAATAACCCTATTGGCGACAAATATGCAATATTGATAACAGGAACAGTTAGAAGAGTTAAAAACTTGAAAACTGAGTACAAACTTCTCAGCTAGCGGTGCTGCACTGGGACCGTGGATCCACCAACATAAAGACCTCTGCTAAGTCGAAAATGCTCCGTAGCGAGACCAGTTTGATTTTTTTCTCTCTCGGTCATCTTCCCGCCTCGGGTTAACCGAATTCGAACAACTACCTCTTGTTAATAAAATTCTGGAAGTCAACTTTTTCTTCTCCTTTGCATCTTCTTTTTTTTTTTTTTACTCACCTTTCCTTATATGTCCATGAGCAACTCAGCAACAGATACGAAGGATGCTTTTAATCTTGGAGTTCTTCTGGGAAGAAAAAATGAGGTGGATGGGGAAGGACCCTCCTCCCAACATTCAGGTTTCTCACCAGTCGGCTCTTGCTGGCTTGAAGCCTGGCTTACGAGTTACTGAAAACGTGGGCTAGACTCTCATTCCGAGGCTCCGCGCGCCCGGCTGTCCTTGCTCCGGCCACCCCAGGCAAATACTGCGCGATCCACGGCCCCACTCCCTGACGTCGTCCTACCCTCGCCTCTGCAGGTCCCTCCGCACTATCTTTCTTTTATATGTGAGGGCCGATTTCCCGCAGACATCATTGTTATGATGGCTCATTTAATCAAACTGTTTAATTGCTCCGGTAATCACTATCATCATCACAGGTGCTCAATCATTCATCATTTTTGGAGGGCTTTATTGACCTCCCGAGCTCATTCCCCAACCCTATTAAAACCGAGCCAAATTTCTCCGACTCCGCTTGGAGTCTCTGCAGGCTGCTGTCTAAGCGCAGTTGAGTTGCCCGAAAGCTTACAGTGAAGCAGAGAAGATAAAAGGGGGACTTAAAAAAAAAAAAAAGAAAGAAAGAAAAGAAAAGCCTATCAGCCTTTTCTCACTCTCTCTCATATTCTCATTCTCTCTCATTTCCTCTCTCTCTTGTCTGACACACACACTACTTTATTCCTTTATTCTCCTTGTGCTGCTCCTCTCCCCTCCCCCCCTCCATCTCTCGGGAAGTCGGTCAAACCCAGCGCAGAGGATACGCTACTTTCTATTCTCCAGAATGGGTTCAAAGTTGGACAAGGAGGCAGCTGTTGAGGAACAGTCTGTTTTCAATTCTCTGGGACCATGAACCACGGCGAGAGCGAGGAGTTGGGGAGAGAGGGCGCGCTCCGAGCGCAGGGCCTGGCTGCTGGGCTGCCTGGAGCCAGGGGACGGCGGGGGATGCGGAGCGGAGCGCGCGGGGAGACCGTAGCTCCGCCCCCAGCTCCGGGCTCCCAGTGATTGACGCGCAGCCGCCGGGATACCCGCGGCGCGGAGGTGAGGCTGGGAGCAGCTCCAGCTTCGGAGAGACACCGGCTAGAACTACTTTCTACGCAGACCGTGTGGGATAGCTACCTTTCTCCCCACACTCTGATTCTTTTCGTTTTCGAAAAAGTTCATTCGGAATTGGCCCCATCTTCCAGATCGCCCTAAAATGCCCGATGTAATTAACACAGCCACTAGCCAGCGGTACCGCGCCCTGGCCTCGGTGCCCCGGGCGACCGCAACAAAGCTGGTCCGGGAGTGCGGGCCAGTCCTCCACGCTAGGCATCTCTTTTCTCTTTCTCCCGCTCGCTCCCATGCTTCCCAGCTCTTAAGTGAGATCCACTTCGGAGTCGCACACGAGTCGCGCGCGCGTGTACATACACACACCCACCACACACACACACACACACACACACACCCGTTGGCAACATCAGACAACATCAAGTTCCCAAACGACTCTCTCCCCACTTCCTCCCTCCTGATTCCACTGCGACCCCCAAAGACTCTCCGTGGTGGCCCTCGTCCGCACAGCTTGGAGGGAGTGCTCTCTGAGTTAAGCTGGTTTCTTCTTGTCCTAGTAAAAAATGAATGTTGACAACAAGGGTCCTGGCTCTGCACAAGGAAGAAAGTACCACTTAAAAACAAAAACAAAACTCTAGCCGGGCGTTGGTACGGTCTGCAGATCCTGCTGCCTTTGAGTGTTAGCAGAAAGCCTTCGGGGCGCGACAGTCGGCTGGTAGAGGAGTAGGGGGCCGCGGAATTAAAAGGAACAAAAGCAGGAGCGCCATGCCAAACGTCCCCGACACGACCCCGTTAGGGAGGAGCCGGGAGTGATGGGGAAATGAGCTAGAAGTTTTACAGAAAAAAATTAAAAATCTGAAGCTGTACCGTACTTTCCCTGTGGTTTTCTGCAGTTTTCCTCTCTGCGCTCTCCCTGTCTTCTTCATTCTCATTCTCTCTTTCCCTCCCTCTTTCCTCACGTGCGCGCGCGCGCGCACACACACACGCTCACACACACAAACGCGCACACACACACACACACATACACACACTCCTCTTCCTCCCTCCCCTCCTCCCCCCGCGCCATCCCCGCGGAGGAGCAGCCTCGCTGATTTGCTCGGGTCTGCCGGGCTCCTGCCTCCCCTCCCCCTTCCGCCCCCCGCCTCCCCCGCCCCCCCAACCGGGGCCGTCCGATCGCACTCGCTGCATATCAGAGGCTCCGCGCGGCGCGCTCCTCCTCGCTCCCGCTCCCCACTCCCGGGATGTGTCTCCGCCGTACGACGGGCTATGGCCACCACGACTTCCGGGTTCCGTCATTTCGTTCTCCCGCCGCCGACCCGCGCCGCCAAACTGAGGCTCTTCTATAAGCCAGGCAGCAGCCAACCTGCCAACACCTACTGACACTCACTCATCTCCCAGAGAGAGAAAGAGAGCGAGAGAGAGCGAGCGCGAGAGAGCGAGCGCGAGTGAGAGCGAGCGAGCGAGCGAGAAAGAGAGAGAGGGAGAGACAAAATACCTACCAGGAAAGGGGGGGAGGAAGTCCAATTTTTGCAAACTATTCGTTTTTTTTCTTGATTTTTCCCCTCCTGCTTTCTTTGAACGATACTTTAAAGAGAGAGGATCATATTATAGATACAGCGGGGGCAAAGCTAAAAGAGGGGGGAGGGGGAGGAAAAAATACAAGAAGCAGAAACCCCTCGCGGAGTTTTACTGGAAGAAAAAAACGGGTCTGAAAGATTCCTCCTCTTCATCATCATCAACCATCATTCATTCACTACCTTGACATTCCGGGCTTTGATTGACAGCTGGAGTGGCAAAAAGCCATGAAACACGACAGTTCGGTTACATGTGGGCTGCTGACGGGCCGCTCGTAACCTTCAGTTCGGGGGCTTGACAATTTTTTTTTCTTCTTTTTCTTCTTCTTTTTCTTTTTTCTTTTTTTTTTTTTTTTCCAACTGAGGGGAAGAGAAGAGAAAGAGGGGGAAAGGAGGACCGAAGAGGAGGAGGAGGGGAGGGGGGAGGAGGAGGAGGTGGAGGAGGAGGAGGAAGATCAGGAGGAGGAGGAAGAAGAGGAAAAAAGAGAAAAAGAAGAAATATCACAGGAAAAAAAAAAAAAAAAAACTCTTCGTTGTCTTGCCTGGGCTTTTTTTTTCCCCCTAAAAATAACATTGGAAAATTGGGAGAAGTCTCCTTGGTTTGGAAAAAAAAAAAAAAAAACAGGAATCTTCAGCCTAGATCACTTTCTTATCCGGACTGGGATATTAAATATACGACACATCCAGGAGTTTATTGGAGCGCAGACTGATGGCGCAAAGGGTAGGTTTAAATCTCCAACACTTACCTAGATATAAATCCTCTCCTAAGAGGGGCCTGTCCCGATGCCTCCTCTCCCTTCAACGCTGCTGCTGCTCGCTGCTTGATGATGGCGGCCAGTATTTAAAAAAATAGCAGCAAAATTATTCATCGGCTTCTTTTCCCCCCCGTGCCTCTGCGTGTGTGCGAGTGTGTGTGCGTGCGTGTGTGCGTGTCTGGGCGCGCGTGTTTCAGCGCTGTGCGAGCGGGCGGGCGGCGAGTGCGTGTGAGTGGTGTGTGTGTGTGTGCGAGTGCAATTGTTACACGCTTTCGCCTCGCTCCAGCTTTTACCCCAGCAGCGCGATTCCCCCGGTTCTCCTGCTGCCGCCGCTGCCGCTGCCGCGCCGCTGCCGCCGCTGCTCCCGCGGCTCGGGGCGGGCACCGGCTGCGTAGGAGCCGCCGCCGCCGCCGGGGCCGCCGCTGGGGCCGCGCTGCCGCAGCCGCTGCGCCGCCGCCTAGACTAGCCTGGGCTGCTTGTTTTGTCTCTGAAATTGACAAGGACGCAGGGAATCCGCTGCTAAATAATGTTTCTGGTAACTTTCACGTTATTCCCCCCACCCCCCCCCCCCACCCCTCCGCTCCCTGCCCCCGGGGAGGCACTGGCCCCAGTCTTCCCTCGTCCTCGGCGTTCTCGTCCTGATTATTAGCGTTTTTCTTCTCTTTATTTTGTTTCATTTCGCCTTTTGATTTATTGGATCCTCTGGAGGAGACGAAGGGGGGCTAGGGGTGGGAACCGGGGCTTCCTCCTCTCACTAACTCCACTTCTCCCTCGGTTGGCTCGCTACGGTTCTGCTGCCTCCGGCCCGAGCGGGACCTCCCGGCGCCCCTCGGTCCCCGGCCTCACCGCCCCCTCTCCCCGCTCTCAACGCTGATCTGGGTTCATACTTTTTCATTTTTTTTTTTTTTAAATTTTAAAACACCCACCCTCCCAACTTTCAACTCCGTTGTTTCGGCTGGTTTGGTTTCTGTGTGTTCAACTCGTGCTGGGTACTTCTTTCTGACTTTGTTTTTATTTGTATTTTCCTCTCTCTTTTTCTCCTGCCTCCCCCTCCCGCCCCCTCCTCCTCTCTCTTCTTCCCTCGGCTTTCTCCCCCTCTCGTCTCTCTATTCCTTCCCCACTTCTTTGCTCGCCCTCTTCTCCCTGCTTCTTTTCCTCTCCTGCCTCGGCTCTCCTGGCTCTCCCTCACCTCCCGCGCCCCCCGCCCCTCCGCCGGGTTCTGACAGTACGATGAGCTGCCCCATTACGGCGGGATGGACGGAGTAGGGGTGCCTGCTTCCATGTACGGAGACCCCCACGCGCCGCGGCCGATCCCCCCGGTTCACCACCTGAACCACGGGCCGCCGCTTCACGCCACGCAGCACTACGGCGCTCACGCCCCGCACCCCAATGTCATGCCGGCCAGTATGGGATCCGCTGTCAACGACGCCTTGAAGCGGGACAAGGACGCGATCTATGGGTAAACCAGCCCCCACCCCCTCCCGACCCAGCGTACGGTGTGGGTGTGAGTGCGAGTGCGTGTTTGTCTCTGTGGGGGATGAGGGGGTGGCCGGCTAAGTGGGGAGTCCTCGCTCCTTAGGGTGGGGGGCGAGAACCGCTTGCCATAGGAAAGGACCGTGCGGGGGGCGGAGGGGGGTCGTTGCTCTTCTGCCCCTTGACTGTGAGTCCCGGGAAGATTTGGCTTCGTCTGCCCCCAAGGCCCCGCCACTCTGGACCCCATAGCCGGGAGTGACTGAGTCCTCACAGTCTGGCCAGGGCCTTCTCCCCAAGGACGGGATTCCTGGCCAAAGGACGCAGAACTGGGCCCCCTAACAGAGGCCCTGACGAAGGAGAAAGTTTCCTGCCCATGAGGAGCAACTTTTTTTTTTTTTTTCTTTTCTGTTTCCTATCGAGAGTCCGGGAGTCACTAAATGCAGCTTGAGCTGGGATCAGGGCTGCTTCGGTCGGCCAGGAAGTCCTAATCACCCTCTTCTTAATTCTCTGTAAATAAAGGGGGCAGACCTTGAAGTGCAGCGGGGTGGAAGGGGCTGCTGCTTGCACAGAGCCGCTCTGGAGGGGAGTGAGGGAGATGGCTGGAAATTATTTTAAATTCTGAGAGAACTCAGGGAGGGCTGGGGTTGCACGGCCCCAGCATGTACCACTCGGGCTGTCCCAGCGGAGGGTAGGTGAGGGAAGGCTGTGGGATGCGGAGGGGAGGGGACAGTCAGTAAACAGCAACTGTGCCTGAAGCAAGAGGCCGCCTGCATCCCAAAGTGTAGCTAAACCGCCCGGAGGAACACAAAGGGCAGACGCGCACGCACACTTCCAAGTTTTAACACTCGATTTATTTATTTTTGCCTGCTGGAGAAATGTGGTCTTGGGAAGGAAGCTCTTTCGCGTGTACCGCGTGTAACTGGCCCCCACACCCAGGCTTTTACTAGAAGTGGACCAAAGAAGTTCATAAGGCGAGGGGGTGGAGAGGTTAGATTGAGGAAACATCACTGGTGAGGGAGGCGGCGGTTGTAGATGAACCGTGGGCCTCCTATGACTTCTCCTATGCAGAAGTTAAAGCAATCTTGGATTTCACCGCCTGTTCCTCTCTTGCGAGGTCAGGGCTGGGTCTCAGGGGTTGGTTGGACGGCCTCTGTAGAGTGGGGAGTGGGTCTGGTTCAATTCCGGGCTCCAGACTGCCTCAGCTTACCGGATGCTTCCTTACGTTCGAACCGAGGCTGTTTATGCTCGGAGGGCTAAAGTGGCCAGGGGCTTCTCCCACCACATCTAAGGGAGTCCTGAGCTGAGGGAAAGGGCCTGGCCGTCCCTCCTTTCTGTTTCTGGCCCAGGCTCGGCTGCCTGAAGGAAGGGTTGTAAAGTGTGATGCGTGTCTGTGGTGGTAAGGAAGGAATCCGAACCCTCCAAACTTGTTGATTACAGTTCTTGCTCCTTCCCCTCTGCACCCGTCTCCGTGTGTGTGTCTCTGCGTGGCGCTGCCCGTTAGGCACCCGTTGTTTCCTCTGTTAGCTCTGGTCTTTGAGAAGTGCGAGCTGGCGACCTGCACTCCGCGGGAACCCGGAGTGGCCGGCGGAGACGTCTGCTCCTCCGACTCTTTCAACGAGGACATCGCGGTCTTCGCCAAGCAGGTCCAACCTTCTTGACCCACTAGCCCTCCTGCAGCCCCTCACTCCCCCCTCCCCTTTCCTCGAGCTTTACTTGAAAGAGGAGGAAGAGGCTGGGACACCCGATCTGTCCCTCCGGCCCAGTCCGCGCTCTGCGCCTCCTCCTCATCCTTGAGCCTGGAGGCGAATTGGAAGAGGAGATAAATATGGGTGTTTGTTTTCCCCCCAGCCAGGAATACAGGGGCTCGACCCTCGAATTAAAGTTGACCTGCTCCTAATCTGGGGCTTGGCCTTTTCCCCCGCCTGCAGCTACTTGAACAAGAACTGGGGATAGGGGCTTTGAGGGCCCCCGAGAGTGCCCGGGAGGGAAGGAAGCTGGGCGCCTCCCGGGGCTGTCGGCGCCGGCGCGGAGGTGAGGGAGGCTGCAAAACACAGCCCCGTGGACGGCAGGATAAGCGGGTACCCGGGCCCAGAGAACCGCCCTGAGATCTCGGCTCCAGCTCGGTGGTTCCAGGTATCCCTTCATGGGGCCAGGATCCGAAGGTCCAGATTCCTTTTCAACCGTCCCTCCTGGGTTTTTGTTTTTTCATGTATTTTACCAAAGCGCCTCTTTTCTCCGCCACTGCCCCTCCGCCATCCCCACTCGCACACGACAGTTTAGTCGGTGACAGGGGTTTTTCTTCTTTTAAAATGGAGTGATAATTCATGCTGACTTTCCCCTGCTTCCTATAGGTTCGCGCCGAAAAGCCACTTTTTTCCTCAAATCCAGAGCTGGACAATTTGGTAAGGCTCACTGTGGCTCGCCTGTCCCCAGCCTGGGCCCCCTCCCTTGCCCAGAAGCACCCGCTTTTCCCCCACGGAGCTCTGGGGAGTTTAAGCAGAGCCCTCTTTTTGAAGCTCCAGAGCGACCGGGAGGAAGGGAACAGCTTAGAGCCCCCGCCGGGGAGCTGGCAGTGAGGGGCGGGCTGGACGTCAGGGCGCGCGGAGCCCCGGGGAGGCAGTGAGCGGGGACGCGGCGCCGAGCGCGAGAGCAGGGGATGCGCCCCGGGTCTCGGCCCCGGGAGCTAGGCGACGAGAAGTGAGTTATTTCCTCTGTTTGCCGGGGCAGGCGGCCGAGCCCGGGGCAGCTTACCCGAAGGAAGTAACCGCCTGCGCGGCGGAGGGCGGGCCGGGAGGTGGGCGGGGAGGGGGGGCGAGGGGCAGGCCAGCGCAGGCCACTTTTAGGTGCGATTCTTTTGCTAATTTGCACAATTTCAATATTAAAAGTACTTAAATCCGCTTTCAAAGGCCCTGCCTCGCCATTCATCTGGAGTATTTCCTTCTTTAGTAAGGAGGGATTTCGCAGGGTGTGCTGTTCTAAAAAAGCTTTCTCTCTCTAGAGAAACGACTTTTTTTCCTCTTCCTTTCTTTCTCTCTTCTTTTTCTTCTTCTTCTTTTTTTTTAAAGTTGGCCTGAGGTCGAGAGAGGGGACAGTTATAGAGGACTCAGGAGGAGAAAGAAGGCCTGTCCTTAGGAAGGCAGCCCTTGCAGATAGTTCAGTACACGTGAGGGGCGACGATACTAAATGCCTTGGCATAGGTTGAGTCAGATTCCCACCCCGTAGCCAATGAGGCAGAGATGATCAGTAATCACTTGGTTTTCCTGACGATTTCTTGATGTGTGGGTTTTGCCTGGCCACTTGCCTGCGTCTTCTCCCCAACCCAATCCCCTCACCATCCCCCAACTAGGAATCTCCCAGTGGCAGCAGTCACAGAGCCTTAACTCCATACTCTAAAAACTTTTCTTCCAGATGATACAAGCAATACAAGTACTAAGGTTTCACCTTTTGGAGTTAGAAAAGGTAAGCAGGAAACGACACTCCCCACTTTGATTTAGTCACTTCCCTCTCCTGGTGGAGTTGGGAGTGTTTTTAACAAACCTCCAGTCTGAGCACCTGGAGAGATTTTGAGCAACTTGTTATCTTGTCCTTCCCTCAAATTGCTCTTCAAACCCAGGGGCTCGGAGGATGGGTGAATTAAGACAGCCCTGCCTTTTAAAGTAGCCGCCTCACCCCCCACCCCCTTTTTTTTTCCCCAGGCATTCAGGATTATTTTGAAATGCAGCAAACCATTTGTGTTACTGGACATTCAGCCTGCTTGCGTCTCTATTAGGCCCAGGGCATGCATTAGGGCTAGCAGAGGGAATCATTCTGGCTAGGGTGTCTTTACCTTGCTCTGCAGCTCAATCATTTTCTCCTGGAAACATACAAAATTCCTAGCTTATTGAATCGCAAATGCTAATGCTGTTCCCAGTTCCTGAGTCCTTACGTTTTGATGTTATCATCAAATCGGATTTTCCCCCCAAGGAGTCCCAGCCTGAACCCAGTTATTTCCAGTCCTGTTTCTGTTCCCTTTATTGTAACTTGTTGCTCAGGGAAGTCTCTGGAGAATAATATCTGCTACAACAATTGCTCTATTGTTTCCTTGCCTTCAACTATTACACCCATTAATTAGAGTTAGTTTGGAAGCCATGGCACTGTTGCTCTTTCCAAATGTAACCTTGCAACCTGATATTTTTTCCCCTTAAAAAAATGAAACAAAACCATGACAACAACAACAACAATACAAGCTGAACCCTTCACCATGACCCTCCTTCTAGGTCCATGAACTGTGTGATAACTTCTGCCACCGGTACATTAGCTGTTTGAAGGGGAAGATGCCTATAGACCTCGTCATTGATGAAAGAGACGGCAGCTCCAAGTCGGATCACGAAGAACTTTCAGGCTCCTCCACAAATCTCGCTGACCATGTAAGTCTGTGAGCTTTTGGCGTTCTTTTAAGACCACTGGGCACAGCAGTTTTGAAAATTTTGTTGTAACCTATAGCTCCACTGACTGAGTTTTCTTTTTTAAAATAAAAAATCTGGTCTCTCTGGGACTCTCTTCCTCCCTTTCTCACTACTTCTTCCACACCTTTCATCTGTATTTCCCTTTTCTTGGACCCCTTCCTTATTTATGTTGAGAATAAAAAAACCCAGCAAGTTGATAGAGTGATTTGTGCTTCTAATGTGTAAAGTTTCCTGGATTTGGTAACTTGAGTGTTAGCAAATTGTCTGCTTGATACGGTGACCGCTGCCTTTTCTGTTTTCTCAACTCTGTAATCAGAGCAGCAGGGAGAGAAGGAGGCAGGAGAGTTAACTGGACAGGACGGGAGAGAATTGGGGAGCAAGGACTGATTTCTCAGTCTCTCGCAGAGATGGCAATTCTGAGAATTATTGACAATCTTGCATTGCATTTGAAATAAAAGGAGTGAACCCATTCTAGTTTTCTGAGCTTATGCCGTATAGAAACTTATTGTCAGTGTATGAACTTACTGCCAAGTGCCTGAAGCATCTTGGTAATAAAAGACAGTAACCTTGATGAAACAAATATTAACAATGTATTACAGAAAGCTGAAGGGAATTGTGATTGAGTAAACATAGGTTAGTGGTTGAATTTTAACACTGAAAGAGTTGGTGAATGAGAACGGAGCGTATAGTAAGGAGGGGCCCATGTGTGTCAGGCCAGGAACGGAGATTTCTTTCTATTCTGTCTGTTTTTAATCCTATTTTGGAACTGATCTAGTGAGTCTGATGCTTTAAAAAAATAAAAAAAAAAAGCATATGTAGTGAGACTGAAAATTTGAAAAAGAAGCAAAGAGAAGAAAGATTGCAGCTGGTAGGAAAGGCAAGAGTGGCGAGGTTAAAGAGTGGGTGTGAACAGCAGTTTATTTATAGGAACTCAAGCCTGGGGGTGGGGGACAGGGTGTCCATAGATTATAGTCAATTGAACTCACAACCTAAACGATACAGGCTATAGTCTACTAACTTGATGGCTGAAATATTAATTTAGCACTCCGTGGAGTTAAATGGGCGTCGAGGCTTGAAGGTAGTTTGTATCACCACCATCACCCCCCACTCCTAGGTGGTAAGAGGAATGAGTTGAGATGCCTTGAGAATAAGTTTCTCCCCCTCCTTCTCCAAAAGTTTTGAAAATATACAGTCACAGATTTTAATGAGTAGCCTTTGTGCTCTATGGAAAGCCATATAGCCTAAGGACAAAAGTTTTAATTTAAAAAAAAAAAGAAAGAAAACGTCAGTCCCGAAGTCCAGTTCTGAGACAGAATAAATACTGTGGTGTTGAAAGCTCCCATGCCTGTCTTTACTCTTGGCTTTTTCCATCACTCTGGGAGGGAAATGTTGGGGAGCTCTTTTGTATATTAAGTGTATTCACTGGAATCAAACGGGTGCAACAAGCAGCTATGGAAACTTAATTTGCTGATATGTAGCTATATGCTGTGTGGTTGTGGTCGGCAAGGCATGACACTGCCTTCAAAGTATTTGTTGTTGTCATTTACTTGTTTATTTTCATTGCTTCCTGTTTCTGAATTCATGTGCATTTTGCACTATTGGGGGGACTGGGAAGGCATTTAATTACATGGTTTGTAGGATGAAAAGTTCACAGTTTTCTGCAGCAAAAGCTTTTCTCATGTCATTTCTAGGGGTCTTGACTACTTGGTTTTCTAGAATAGTTTCTTGGAATTTTTTTTTTCAAGTGGATATATGGAGCTAGAGCATGCTGATGTTTATATAGAAGAGATAGGATAAACTAGGCTGTTTATAGAATTGGCTGATCAACAATGCCAGTTTATGGTACTATTTGGAATATTAAATTATACTCAGGAAAGAAGTTATACCTCAGAAGATAGTGCTTTAATAATGCAACAGTCATCATCTTTAAATAAAAGAATCAACTGTAACATTTGTTGCCTCTCTTAGAGGCCCCCAATCAAGTAAATATGACAACTGATTTATTTTGAACCCATGAGGGCTTACCACCTCATTGGGCATCATAATTTAAAGCCTTTTATTTCCTAGAGTCTGAACTATAACATTTTTACTTTAGCCCCCCTGCTATTTGTTTGCAAAGGAAGCAATAATTTGTTCCACCAGCAATCCGAGTGGGAAATGGTGAAGTTTGCCACAGATTTGAATTTTATGTAGGAGATGAGAGGAAACCTTGGGGAGTTTTTTTTGCCCTTTTTGGTACTTTGGCACCATAAGTGTATGAATGTATTCTTTCCCAAGTCTCCCCCTACAGAGTGGTCCTCTTATGCTCAGCCTCTTCTGCAGGCTGCTCCTCTTCATCACTCCCCCCAGCCACAAAAAAGTGAACACACCTCCTCAGACCCACTACCTGAAAAGGGGTATGAGTGGGACATTTTCAGCATGTAAATGTATCCAATTTGAATCTCCAGGTTTACTTTTTCATTTGCTTTGATATGCATATTTAATACATTGCCCCAGGCTGGATCTCATTTGGTGCATGCTGGTGCAGGGGTGATGATGAGCCACTTCAGAAGGACCGAGACAGCGTGTTGTTTTCTCTTTTTTATCTGCTGGCCCACTATTCTGATCTACTGGCTTCCTCGTGGTTTTATTTGCACATGAAATGCTGAGAACATTTCAACTTATTGGCTATGAATAATGACAGCTAAAAAAGAAGTATAGTTTAATTTGTTGTGTGCCAAGGTTTCTCTTCTGGAGGTGACAGTTTGTGACAGCTGTTTGACACCCCCAAAACACATACACCTCTATACTTATTAAGTGGTATCAAGCTACTTTGTGTGAGGGTGTATGTGTGTGTGTTTAAGGAAGGAGCAGCAGGGAGAGAGAGAATGAAAGAGAAAAGAAAGAATACGTGTGTGATTCTGAGTAGTGGGAAGCAAAGACAGAAGCGTGGAGCAAAGTATTAGGCACCAAAATAGTTTCTTTATTTTAAAAATAGAAATATATAAAATTATTGATATAATTATCTCGAAAGCAAGTATTTTGGGCCAACTATTAAAAATGAGTTTTACATAACTCTTGCCTAGTGAACCAGGTTGTTGTCATGTTGATTTCACATTCTATAATATTCTATAAATAATCTGATGTAACCTAGATGCATGAATGGAAGACTGCCATAATATCTTACCTTCCATACATTAAATTCATTTGTTCGTTTCCTATTGACACTTACATGATGGGCATACTAATAAAAAAGTTTGGAATTGAATAGAAAATAAAAGTTGCAGCATGGGCTACACTGTTTAGGAGATTCATAGTGAATGCTTGCTAATATTTTTAATATTATAAAGATTTCATCTTATACTTTTATTATCATATAAGAGTAATTGCTATAGGTAGGAAACAGCTACCTGTAAGTGTTATAGTATTCTTTGGAATATTGGGGAGGAAAATATAATGGGGAAAAGAAATAGAACTCTGTTTTCCATCTGCAGTTCTTGTTAAGTTTCCTAGATATTCAAATTTATTTATTTTTTAAAATAAACTTGTCAAGAAACTACTTCTTGAAACAAAAAGTTTCAACTTGAAAACTGTTGTGGCATGATTATGCTTTTCCTAGTCTGTAGTGTTTCTGAATAATAGGTGATGTCCACATTATCTTCTTTACATAATTGTACATCAAGTCTTTAAATCGAGTGCAGACAAATGAAATATATATTTCTATTTACATTTAAAGATATTACATATCTTAAGATCAAGTTTAGATAAATGAATTATATTTGTTTTTGAAATACATTCTCTGACCTAAGCTCTATTGGCCTGAAGGTGCATAGTTATATAGTTATTGCTATAATGTGCTTAAGAAATTGCACTGTATTTGTTTTTTGGATGAATTAAGTATAGGGGAGAAAATGCAATTGTATCTACTAAAAATTAATGGCAGGTGCCTAAAAACTGACTGGCTCTGATAAGCTGAGTAATAAAAGAAAAATTATTTAAATTTTTATTTTGAAAGCTGTAATTTAAGTGAAGATATGCTGTTGTTTTCTTTCACATCTCTGAATGTGTCAAATTTGTTTATGTCTACACAGTTTTTAAAAATTGAGTTAAGTCAAAGGGGAGAATCCCCTGAACCTCGTTCCTGACAGAATACAGGCAAGTGTCTGAAAAATCAGCAGGGAATGGGCAGTGAGGAGAGAGAGCAGTCTAAGTGATTGGTCTATGGAATATAAAAGAGGAGACATTGGGATGTGAAAATAACATTAATAATATGAATGATTTATCTTATCAGATAATTTCTTACGTTCTGGTGTAAGATTAGACCTCACGGTATGTTATCCAAGGTCTTGGGGGACCTATTTCAGGAAGGTTCCACCTCTGAGCCCTGTCCGCCAACTCAAGGAGACATGGCCAGGGGCATAAGTTTTCTGTTGTTGTTGTGTATTGATGGCTTTTCTGTTAATTTCCCATCGAGAATAATTATGTTAGTGAAATCATGTAGGTTGTGCAGTTGGAGTATGCTTTCAGAGTAACTGCAGTGAGATGAAATTAAACAAAGGTGCACTTGACAACCACAGATATCCACTATCAGATGAAAAGTTTGATATTTTAAAAATTCATTTTCTCATTTTTTTTTCAGGCTTAACATTCTGTACAATATCCCATTTCAAAATTACAGGAGACATTTTATAACTTGATAGTACGCTAATAGTATAAGAAATTTCTATCTTCTCTAAAAGTTGCTCCATCAGAGGAGGAATCGTTTGCAAAGAGTGTTTGCCACTTCCATGAGAGTTGCTCACATATTAATTCTCAAAGCTTAATAGAGGGTGGAAGCAGGGAGATGAGGGAAAGACCCTGGTTCTATTTACATTTTTAAAGAGTGAGTCCACCTTCTGAAAGCACGCACAGCTCTCCTGAGTTCTTATGTCAACTTTAGAATAACGAAATTGAAATTCCAACATTTTTTTCAAATTGCACAATTAATGTCTTGAACTTTTGTAGGTTTGACTACTTCTTGATAGGTGTCTTCCTTTTATTTTTAAAAATGATTTTCGCACAATGTTAACTGTTGAGACGTGAAAACATCTTAAAATCATAGGAAATCTGTAAGTTACCTTAGTTATGTGTACTGATGCGAACATATCTTGACTTAGTCATTTGAACATCTCGAGTCAAATTAGTTTTGCATGCTCCATGTGCTGATTAAATATCTTTATATATGTTTATTCTTACTTTCTACCTACAAACACATATTCTGAATTACTTTACAGTATTTTCCAAGTTCTTGTATTATTTTTGGCTTGGTGTTCTATATCGTGTTTCAGTTTTGTGGGTTCTAGAAAATCAAATGCTTAAAGTATTTTTTAAATAATAGAAATAAGAAGTGGAAGTGACCTTAGGGATTATTTTGTCTGACTTCTTAATTTTAAAGAGAGAAAGGAAACAAGTTCCAGGGAAATGAAGTGCATCACCTGAGGTCATGTGACAGTTGGAGGTGGCACCCTCGAGTCTTAATTCCAATCTAGGGTTCTTTCTCCTACACCACATCCATTGCATCACCTCTTCATTTGGAGTCTAAGATGAGTTTCAGATGATCTGAGGTCGAACTTGTGTGTGGTGTGGCTTCTTTTTTTAACTCCTGGAAACCTAATACTTTTCACTTCCCCATTCAGTTTTGTATTTATTCAGAAACACTTACCCATTTTACTTCATTGTCTTTTTCAACAGAAGAACCATGAGCTGGGTGGAATCATTTCAACAGGGAAATACCACCAATTCGGTGGGAATTATTAAATAGTATCCTATCAGCAGATCTCCCTCAGAAGTGCCAAAATGGTGTAAAACATTATAATGTCCACCATCTCTACAGCCTCAACAAAAGAGGTGCATGGAGGATTTGCTTTTTCTGCCCAGAGCTGCCTGTCCGCTTTATGCTCTTTCCTAGATTTAGCAAAATTCAATGATGGTGCTAAATCAATTTTTTTTTTAACTTCCAAGGGAGGAAACACTGGCAGAATTGTGTTTTCTAGGGAAAGCTGTGTGTAAATGAGAAACAGAGCGAGCTGCAGAGTGATCTCTTGTGGCCCCGCTACTACAAGCTCTCCCCATCTTGTCTCCTGCTTTTATATTAATTACAACTTGCATTATCAGCTGTGAGTCTGTAGCCCAGCAAATAGAAAAGACTGCCCCCGGAGACCTAGCTTCTTGTATCTATTTTCCATCTCCTTCCATTGTGCTCCACTCAGTATTCACTGCTTTTCTCCTGCTAACACTGCTCTTTAATGCAATTACGTAAGAGCAAGAAGAGTACTGTATTTGACTCCTAATTATGAAAGCCCCTGGGAATAGAAACATGTCTCTTCCTTGCCCTCGAATGTCTTCATGATACCTGGGGCTGAAGAGCAGGACATGTATTGTGGAATGCACCCAGCTGACTCCTCTCCCACACACATACACACTCTTTATTTTTCTAAGTACATCCTCTGTTTTACATGCTTTCATATGCCACTTTGGTTTCAAGATTCACTAAACTTCTGCATATAATTTGGCAGAAAGCCAAGCAGTTATTCTTGAAGGATGTAAACTTGGAAACTATCTAGGGAGGGAAAAGAAGAAGAAAGGAGTTGTGATACAAACAAATACTTCAGTCTAAGAACAAACCAATCTTATGTGTAAAGGACTATATTGTAGTTATCCATGTTGCTTCCAATGTTTTGTGATCAAGGAGGTAGCAATTTTTATTGACTAGATTATCAATATTTATATTTGTATTTGACCACGTCACTGTGGTGTAGCTGAATACAGGGAACTTTGGGGTAACTCTTCAACTTTCAAACCCCAGGGGGATTCAGCTGTTTTTTCCTACTTTCAAGTTAGATGAATATCCTGGTACTAGTTTGTGTCAGTCTTGCAAAGTAGATCATAGTACTTGAAACACACTATGGAGTTAAATACCGTGTGACGCTTGTAGGACAGCATCTTTGAGGATGTGAGGAAGGTAAGGGGGAAGAGACCGGCATGGTGGGTTACATAGTGAAAGTGAACTTGAGCAAACTTCAGGACTGAGCTGAAAACCCAAGACCCAACTGATTTGGAGGAACTAGCTGCTCTAAAAATATTATTTACTTATGTGGCTTATTTTTCACCCCTTTAGTTTAGAGACCGCCTCCTCCAAAAAACCGGGGAAGGTAATCAACTGAGTTATAAACTTGTGAGGACTGACTTTAAAGCTCAGTACAGGTTTGACTGATGAGGACAAGACAGTGCTTTCCATTGCAAGAAGTTCCTTCTGAGTGATCCCTTGAAATCACTCTCATGTCCAAACAGAAAGACTCGCTGGAGCTTCATTTGAACTATTATGTAATAGCTGTTAGATGACGTTTGCCTTAAAACATAGTTGAGGTGTTAGTAGTTTATTATTGTAATTTTCATGAGGGGTAAGGAGCTTTTATAGCCGTCGGCTTAATAAAAATCGTGCCGTGCATAAAATTCACATCACTTGCTGTTTTAGTGATGCAAAGTTTAACTGAAAAGTTTAGCTTAGGTGACTATTATTGCAGTTTCTAAAAGAAGGCTTTAGCCAGTGTTGTTGCAAGACTAAATTCATGCCATGCTATTGTTTTTTTCTTTCTTTCTTTCTTTTTTCCTTGTAATTCTTCTAGCTCTTTATCTGATTACTTACCATCCAGCAAACAGCTGACTCGTAGAGTCTGCAAAGCTTGAAGACACCCTGCATTCTATTTGCTTTTAGCTAGAAACTATTGGAAGAGTTTCGAACTTAGATAAAAAACATCACAGGCATGACTTTGTCTTCATATAGGCAGCAGAACCTTGGTTTTCGTTTATTCTGTTCAACTTTGTCCCCAGATCTATCAATACTTTCACAAATGTATCTTTACTTTAGAGATACCTGTGCAGTACTTACAGTCGCAAAGTTTCTGCTTAATGTTTTGCGTTTGAATCAGTGGCTTGCCTGATAGCAGTGCCAACAGCTTTATTTGATAGAGATGTTATTAATCTCTAGAACTTTGGGACATTTCACCGTCTATCAAAAATGCTAAATATTAACTTAAAGTGGTTTGAGACAGATCTGTAGAGGCAAACAGATTTTTTGTTGTTGCTGTTCCAAATGAGAATAGTTCTTTATTTTTTCTCTCTTTGGTTTCTTAACTTTATTTCGGTGAAGTTTTATGTTCTATTTGTACATAGGGTTGAGGTTGAGAAAAAGATAGACTGACCTTTTTGCCTGGATAAACTATATATAATGACAACAGGGCAAGATTGTCTTCAAGTGGTCAAGATGTTAGCATGTTGCCTATAGACATGTCAGTCTGTCTGAGTCCTTAGTTACCAATTCTTGTAAGAAGAAATAGTGTACTTTGAGGGACTAACGGGCTTTTTATTTTGCTTTCAAAGTACTGCACCCCCCACCCCCACCACCCCCAACAGGTTTGCTTGCCAGTAGATCTGTGGGCTTAGTCCAAGTTATCGCACACAGGTGACAAGTGTACAACTCTGACCTTAAGGCTGGTCTGTTTCATATGCTGTTCCTACTCTGTTTCTGCCAGAGGAAATTCCATCTCTTGCCTGCCTTCATGTGGTGCTGATAAAGTCCTTCCTGTACATTAGAATTCCTGTTTTCCTTTAAGCGACAGCAGGGTATTGGGACTGATCAGGAAAGGGGAGGAGGAACAGGAGAAGAATACACTCAGCAAAGTAGCATGAACTATAACTCTCGGCTTACCTTACATGTCCTTTAAAATGAGCAGTTCTCTCAGGAAAAAGCCCTGCTCTGTGACTTTAAACCTTCCCTGCAGCTCTAAAGGAAGTCCTCTCTAGTTTATTAGGTGGATCACAGTTCATAGTTGTTTCATTTTCTGATTGTCGTTTGCACACATTAAACGGCAAGGAAGGTATTGATGCAATGATTAATATTATTGTCTTTGTTAATGATTTAATCAGTTGACAATAATTTTGAGAGTTAATTCAGTCCCTTTTAGGGCAATGCATTTGATATGAAGGGCTGTCCCATACATTCTCCAATCTGAATTTTTAAGGGAGTTGTTGAGTTTTGTAGATGTGTTAATATTCTGAAGTGTTTGGTATCCAACAGCATTGGGACCTATTTCTTGGAAGAGTGTGCCATAATTAATTAAAGAGCAAACTTTTAGATTTTTAAGGAGGCTTTTTTTTTCTAACTTTAAAAATTCACTTTATTGAAGTATAATTTGTATATAATAAAATGCATCAATTTTAAGGCATCTGTTTCAATTGGTTTTAACAAATATGTAAACTGACATAACTATCACTTCATCATGATTCTAGTGCATCTTTTCTTCCTTTCGGTACCTATTGCTGAAAAGACAACATACTGTAACATGGCATCTATATATGCCTAGTTCCACAAATACTAATATGTACATGTTTTTTTTGCCTCTCTCTGCACCTTTCCCCTTGGTTCGTCATTTATGGCTGAAATGGTAACTGTGGAAAAATTCCTTGGCCTCCTGACATCAGAATCCTGCATCTTGGCGAGACCACGATGATGCAACTTCCACCCATTCAGCAGGCACCCCGGGGCCCTCCAGTGGGGGCCATGCGTCCCAGAGTGGAGACAACAGCAGTGAGCAAGGTAAAAAGTCAAGGATTTTCCTTGTGCAAAGTGGGCATGACTGAAATAACATCAGTATTTTATATTGGTACATCAGCCTCACTGTAAACAGTAGAGTTGCAGGTTAGGGAGTATAAATGGCTGCTATTTAGGGAGACAGTATTTCCTTCCCTTAACTTATATTACTCACCAAAAACAAAACGAAAAGAGTTGTCTAATCTTTAAGCAAGCATTACAATAGCAATCAATTAGTTCTGCCAATTCTTTGACAAATTTGGTTATCTACTCTTTACTCCTGGGTGTAAGTAAATAGAATGACAGATCTTTGCTTCTGTGATGCAGTAGATTGAATTATACTATAAATGGGATATTTTATTTGTAAATCAACTATAAGGGTTTTCTATAATCAAGCAATGATGCCTGTAAAGCACACATGATGCAAAAATCTGTTCTTATTAGTTCCAAAGTGCCACGCAAGTTTTATATGGAATTGTATTTTGGGAAGACGGATTTTGAAATTCTTAGATTATTTGTCCCCATTTCTATTCAGCTGCTATGGTGAGACTTTTGTCACAAATTGTAAAAATTCAAATAATCAGAAGGCAAGGGGGACATCAACTACAGATGACAAGGAAGCCTACAGTCATTTAAATAAATTTTACCATTTAAGGCTCACCTATTGCACAGAGAGCAATTATATATTGGTAGGGTTGACTCTTCTATGGCTAAAATTATTTTTTAAAAGAAGATGCATATTGAATGTGGGCCAGGAAAGTATATAGATTTTACTTTTTAATATTTTACATTAGATGGTGTCTGATCTCCTAGGTCTATTTCATCTCTATTATGACTGTGTTTATGGCCACAATATTTAAGCATTAGACAGTCTTCCAAGTGGAGGACAGTTTAACAGCTTGAGCTGTAGTCATATGTGCCATTTAAAAAATGATGGTTGATGCAGGGTGAGTGCCTTTATATTTCCAAGTTCCTGGTCATGGATTTTGGATTCCTAGTATTCTGGAAGAGTTTAGAGAAGTGTCCCTTCTAGGATGTTAAGTTGTGAATGGGTCCAACTTAGAATCTAGGTTTAAGCAAGCTGCAACTAATGCAGAAATGAATACTATCAGATGGTAAATTGTGGAAGAACTGGTGAACTGTATCTATTTAGACTTTCTGTACTGTTTTTTATTAGATCACTTTGGTTGTATGTAAGAAAACTAAACTATAAAGCATTTTGAAGATGAAATGTGTATAAATTCAGTGAATCTCTAATGCAGTGGCTTTAACTGTGTTTCTGTGTCTTGAAGAAAGACTTCTCAGTGTGGTTAAATCTGAAAAGCTTTCTAAGACTCCTCTCCCCCCACCACCCCAAACCTCTGTGCCACAAAGGGGGAAATGTATCTACTAATAAAAACAAAACACCTTAAACATGGTATAAGAGAGGGGGAAAGGAGAAGCAGACTTAATGGTCTAATGAGGCTATCTTCCAGAGACTTGTTGTGTGTGAGGCTCGCTTTGACCTTTCACTTTGCTCAGGAGCCCAGCGCTTCATTTTTCACATTCTTGCAATTACGTTAACGCTTCAAGCATTTCTGACTCCAAGTCAGCTAGCAACACCAGGCATAACTCAACACTGTGAGTTTTTCTCCTCTCTGTAGATTCATTAACAGGTCACCAAGGTCCCAACTGAAATTTAAAACTGACTGGTTCAGTTGGGTTGGTTGAGTTATGGCCAGCGAGATGGCAGGAGGGGACCAGAGAGAAGGAGAGGCAGAGAAGGACGACCCTGGGGTTTGGAACGCTGAACAGTTGCGGCCACAGCCAAGGCATAGAGTTTTATCATTTTGGTTAATTTTGCTGGCTTGTTGTTTTTGCTTTTGTTTTTGTTAGGAAAGAGAAAAGCACTGAGACCGATATAGTTGGGTAAAAACCATACGCACAAACCTCTATGTTGTGGTTAGCCACACCCAGTGATGCCATGTTGAAGGATTTGATCCCCATAGGATTTTGTTCCTTTAATCATATCTCCATGGGATTAAAGAATGGACATGGTAGCTTATGTGTTTGAGTACTAGGAAGTCAGTCATTTTACTGTATTAAAGTGTGAGGGACAAAAAAACGTTTTGATTCCTGGGAAATGGAGACTCTCTGGGCATGGAGAATTTGCTACCTGGCTGACATCAGTGGCTCCGAAACACGGGTTGAAAGATATTCTGTATTTTACCAAAGATTCTAAATTTCGAAGGTCAGACTTGAGTGTATTTTGTCATACTCGTGCCCATATTAGTCTTCTAAATATGTTTTCAAGATATTTTGTCCCACCAAATTGTCCAGAGTAGCTTTCTATGGGAAAGATTAATTATCTGCTTCAGGGCAAAGTCAACAGAGATATTGACTGAAATCACATATGCTTATCCCAGGTTAAATCTTAGGGTTGACGTTTAATGGAAAGTCTAAGAAGGAAATTTATGTTCTTCATATTAAATGTATTAAAATGTTTCATTGGGAACCAAGATTTTTAGTTTAGAAAAGAGTTTTCTTGCTTATTCAGAATTTATTAGCACAACAGGCATATGGAAAACTGTAAAACGATTCAGTTTCAAAACAAATTATGATAAACAGAAAAAATAGGGATGAATTGTACTAAAGACAATGTTTTCATACACATTTTAAATTAAACTTTAATAGCCATATGCTATAAAACAATACATGCATTTATGTTGCTTTATGATTTGGGGAATATTTCTACTAAAATGATTCATATGAACCTTTACTTTGGAACCTAAAAATATCTCATTATTTTATGACTTGATAGGGAAAGAGCTACAGTTACACAGGTGAAAGGTCATCTTTTCCTCCTCCGTGTTTGTGCAGCAAACCAAAAGGGGGGGAGGAATCAAATTTTAAAAATATTGTAAGAAACAAACTTGATAAAATGTGAAACCTGACTTTACTGTCTCTTTCACACAGCACATGCCTAGCAGTAAACTACATAAATATGAACCAGACTTTCATTCGCTCTGATTTCTTTGGCTAAAAGCAGCCAAATGGAGTTTATCTTGTTAGTCACATGAGAATGAAGAAAAAAGTCTGTTTTATTTTTCAGGGATAGAATTAGGGTGCAGACTGGATCTCTGGGGAAGTAACTGGCCCTCTTTGTGTCTGGCTTCCCATCAGTAATAAAATGGGGCTTGATAATAAGGCGTGGGGTCCCTAATTCTGTACCTGCTGAGTCAAAAGCTGCTTTGTATTTCATTGTGGGTTTTGCCCAGAGTAAAGACTAGGAAGCAGCCCCCTTGTTCTTGGAGCACTTTGAGAGCCTTAGATGAAAGGCACAATATATGTACAAAGTATTATTATTATTGATGGGTTTGTGTAACTCCCATTAACGCTGATGGGAGTTACGCATGTGAATTGGCAGGAGAATAGACCCCTCAGTGTTTAGAGCACATGAAATTTACATTTTTTCCAGTGCTGTAATTGAGATGTTGACAAATTGGAGAATATTGATGAGCCTTTGTTTTAAGTATTTCGTGCCAAGTTTGTTTTATTTTTTCCGGATTTGAACAATGGTATGGGTTCAGCAGCAGTGAATAAAAAGGGCAGAGTAAAGATAACTTTGTATTTCAATATTTTGATGTGCCAATATGAAATAAATTGTCTTAGGCAAATGGAATATGCTGTTTTAATCATTAGCTAGGCATGAAAGAAAAATTGATGTTGACATCTTTGCTGTAAAATCGTTGTAATGGGGCCTTCCTTACAATTCATTTTTGTAAAATTCATTTTGTACATTTTGCAGCAATTGAACAATCCCTGCACTGTGAATAGGCAGGATTCCCAGAAATACCGAGACAGTTGGCCCAGTAACTGCTGAGCTCACAGTGCACTCCACACGCACGTTAACCATCCTGTTGCCAGACCCAGTTTAACCTAAATCCATTAGTATTTAAGCATCCATGCATCTCTCATCTTTCAAGACACAGGGCCGTACAGACCAGCACAGTTCCCCTCAACTCTGCCACCTATGAAACCTCTCTTTTGATGTCTCTATTATCCAGGCAATGAGACTAAAATTCCATAACTAGATATTATGCAGTTCTTTAGCAATCATGGTTTTGAAATCTAAAAATACCCACTATAGATTTAACGTAAATGGTTATAGGTAAGCAAAAGTCTAACACAGGCTTACCCTGTTCAATTATTATATAATGCATGAAATAGTATTCTTCGCCACCAAGTATTCCAGTTATATAGTTAAAAGATGGGGGGAAACCCTCAAACCCACTTATAGTGGGTCCTGAATATGTTCTACTGGGATTTCTTATTCAGTCTAGGAAAACTCTGTCAATGGAATGTTTTCATAGTGGCGGCAATCTCTTTAAAATAACCCTAAATACAATATGACAGATGCCATCTGGCATAATCTTTTGCTAGTTGCTTTTAACTTTTATTTTTCCTAGAGCTAAGTTCATCCAAAACTGGTCACTTACTGTTATGATAAATATGGTGACATTTCTTTTCCTTCCTGTCCTCCTAATTGTATCAGAAAATTCACTGAGAATATAATTGAGAATTGAACGTTGGCACAGAAGAAGCTGTTGTATTATAGAACATTTATGTTGCATTTTCATACTTTTTTGGCTCCCCAAATAAAATCAAAAGGAATACTATCCTTAATCATCAGCCAACATCCAAATAATTTCTGTTGATTTTCTTAAAACGTTTTAGAATAGCAACGGTTAGAAATAAAATTAAACTCTTCTAATAAATAAATGCTCTAGGAGCATGTAATGGTGCCCATAAATGCTTAAAAGCTTTCTATAATTGCTGTTAATTTTGAGTAATTTCTTCCTATATGTATCAACTTACTTGAAAAGCCTGGAGTTGAGATTTCTAGATTTTTTTTTTTAACTTAGTCATGTAAAGGGATGTCTCCTGATGCCAGTTAGAGTTTAATTTAGAGTAGTAATTAAACTTGAATACTGCCTCATAAACAAAAGATAAACAATAAACCAGCCACGTTCCCTGCTGTTTCATAGCTTTCTTTCCCAGATGTTTTAGCCTGATAATTTTTACACAGTGAACTACCTAACATGGAGTTTTGTGGACAGAGGTCGAAAGAGAGTTTTTTTTTTAGCTTTTGTTTTCTTCATTTTTTTTTTTTTTTTTTTTGGTTTGGTAATCTTTTTTCAATTCAAAAATCAAAAGGTAGGGGATTTTCCACTACTTAGATTCTTTAAAATTCTGATTAAGTAAATTCTTAATGCAGACGTGCTTTAAAGATAACTCTAGTTCTTTTCCTTAGATGTGGTCTCTTTTTTTCCTTTAAAATGAATCTTCTTGTGGATGCCTTTACACTTAATAATGTAAGTAAAATCTTGATAGTAAGTCAGAGAAAGAAACGCTTGACAATAGAAAATGTTTCTTTTCCTCTTTTCTTCTACTTTCCACCCCATGCATCCCCGCTCCTCCCCCTTCCCGCCCATGACCAGCGTTACTTTGCGCTTGTACTTTTCTTTGGCCTACAAGCGTTCTCTGTCTGGGTTCTGGACCAGTCCATTGTCAGCCATGATCTTTCTAATTGTCAGGTACTAGTCGGCCATTCAATGCAGAAGCCATGTTATTTTCACTGGGTGGGGTAATTACTGAAAGCCGAGAATAGCTGCACTAAAGACGAGGGATACTTTCATGATCCCATTAGCATAAGAGTGGGTAAATTATTCATGCCAAGTGAGGATTCTATGGGGAAAAGTATAGTTAATGCACATAGTTTTTAAATGTATCCCTTTCTGCTCTGAGACTAAATTCTTGTTGGAATCAGTTCTCAGACATTTACGGGAAAGCTCTGGTGGCGTGTTAGATGCAGTTCATCTCTCTCTGTTTGCAGCGCTCTCAATAGAGACCATCTGGCAAAGATCCAAAAGGTGATTAAACAAAATGATCAGCTCTTGTTGCTGTGTTACATGTCCAATACTCCGGATTAAAAAACATGACCCACGACAGTCAAGCTCACGTCATGCCGCTCCCTCCACCCCCTCCCCTTCCCGTGTAAGAATTCAGATGGTCCACAAATGTGCGTGCCATCTTTGTGTCCTTATGGCCCATAATCATGAACAGGTTGTGCAAATGGCTCTTTCTGGAGCACTGTCTGTTCCAGCAGCATAGAAGCGTTTCATATTAATTGGGTCAGTCTAATATTCATATTGACATGGGGAAAAATTACTAAAATTTATTCTTATAGCAGACAATGAATATGTGTGCTTTCTGCCATGAGGGAAGTGAAATCTGACAACTGGCTTGTGCAACTGATTAATTTTTCTTGAAAATGGAGAAAATCAAAGCAGGGGAAACTGTCATTCTCTGAAAACAGTGCACAACGCTTTGTAACTAAACAAAATGCATTGGGTGGGGGCTTTGGGGGAGCTTGTGGAAATGAGCTCTGGTTTTAACGCCATAATCAGGGATGAATTTACAGTGCCATTCAGAGGCGTCCTCCTCCCCATAAACAAGCTGATAATCACAGGGAAGCTGACTTCCAATTAGCTTTTCCTTCCCTCACACGGATCAGGGTGTTTATATGTCCTCCTTAAGCTTTAATATGTCACTCCTGAGTTGGTCCACCTCATGTCACATTCAAAAGTTTGGAAATAAAATGCTTTATTATGAGGAAATCCTGCTAATAAGTAAGGTAATTTTTCAACCAATCATTTCACAATTGAGTTAAGGTAAAAATGCCAAGATTTGTGACTAAGGGACAGATGTATCTTATCTTTGGGGGTTTGCACCAAATGCCAAGTAGAAATATAAATTGAACAAACCAGACATTGTGAGGAAGTGATTGAAGAAATATTGAGATGAAATCTTGGAATGAACTCTATATGTATATTTATAACAATGCTGTGAATTGCTTACATGCCACATTTGCATAAGCCTGAACTCTGATTTTTATTAAGGGGCAGTTTCATGTAGGTTAGTTAAGGCATTCAAAACACAAGACCGTTATTAGATTATTCAAGAGATTATGCCTGACCACTTAATATTGTGGAAATAGTGGATATTCTAGGATGAATTTGAGTGCAAATGTCCAGAAAACATAAAGAATAAATCAGAAAGAAAAAAAATTCTTTAGAACCACTTTAAAACATCCTCAGTCCTGTCAGCTCCCATTTCTAAGGGAGGGTAAGGCAGTAGGTTAGAAATACAGCCAGGCACCATACTCAGGGAGGGGAAGTGAGGGTCCCCTGGAGTCAATGCAGTGTGGCAGATGAAAGGGACTTGCATAGCCTTGGGGGTCTTAAGGCTATTATAGGGCAACTCATGCTCTGTTATCATGCTGATTTTTCAATTGATTTTTGGCTGAGCAGTACTTGTTGAAGCCCTCCAGAGCATCAGACACAGCCTTATGGTGCTATATGTTGTAATACACGTGTTCTGTTTTTTCCCTTCATTGTCTTGCCTTTACTTCGGAAGAACAGTCTATAACGACGCCATGTTATTTTTCTCTCCTTTCTCTGTTCTTCTTATTTCTACCCTCAGAAAGTTCCTTGAAATTCTTATTGTTTTAAATCTGGGGTAGGGTAGGGTAGTAGAATAGCTTTTTTTTTTTTCATCTTCCTATGTAGACATTTGTTTTTAATTTGGTCTTTGAAAATATTTTGATGTCACAGCAGACAATAATATAAACCATTTTTATCTACCAACTTTATCCCTTAGTCTTGAGCTAGTCACCCCCTTTCTAATGACCGGCAAGAAAACAACTACGGGATTTCACTAAAATCTAATTCCTCATTAAAATGAAAGTCGACCATTTTAATGTCCTTTCTGCTGTAGCAATAAGGTCCCTTAGCCAGATAGGAAGCCAGATCTTGAAAAGGGAAATACCGGGGAGAGACCTAAGGGAACTGTGTCCCTCTCTCTTCTGTCTAGGGAATTCTGATTCTAATGTCATCTCCTCCAGGAAGCCTTCCTGATTTGCCTGGGGCATAAGCTAGTGTTCTCTTCTCTGCACCCCAGTGGCACCTTCTACCACTTTTATAGCATCATTCACATTTTGTGTTATAACTATTTGGTTCCTAGTCTGTCACCTTGCTTTTCCAAGGCAGAAATGATTACTTATTCAGCTATCTAGCAGTAGAATGTTCTTTTCTGAATCAATAAGCAAAATCCACAGATTTCAGTTTTTGTAAAGTAGAAACAATTTAATCAAAACTTTATACTCATCAACTGGATATTTAACATATTGATACATTTGAAAAAATCATCTTATATCCTTAAGAGATAATAAACCTATTTTATACTTTACTAAAATTTTATTGTATGCAACACTATCTTAAATAAGTCAATGGACTATTATAGGTAGGATCTTAAATTTTAGATTCTTATTTTAAATGGTATTTTAAGATGAGACTTAAAATAGGATTTGTCTTATTTGTTATTTAATGGTATCTTAAATTATATATATATGGTCAGAATTTGAACATGGGATTTCTTTTCACTATATTATCTATACAAAAGTAAGGGTGTGGATATAAGTCTTGTAATGTAATATAATAAGGGAAACTTTAATGTGTCAAATAGTTTCCCCTGATGAACTCAGGATCCATTTTGCTTGCACTTCTTGTTTAGGATGAGGTTGAACTTGAGGGAAGTTGGGGGTCTTCACATACAGGTAAAGAAACTGGAAGTAATTCTTGAATTTTTAGGCTGTACATGCTTTTGTTGACTTCCTACATATTCATTCCAGTTTTCTTGTAGTTTGCCTTTGAGCAGGTTTAATTTACTTTAGGCAATATAAGCAAACTCTGTGTTGCACCCCCTTTTCATCTGCTTGAGGTTCTGTCCAGAGTCTTGGACTGTGAGTCAAGATGCCTGTGTTCTGGGGTTAGGGTTGCACTGAAAAGGGCACAGACTCAGGAGGCAGAGAGTCATGGGTTCAAATCCCAGTTTTACTTCATGTCTGCTAGATTCAGTTTCTCCATCTGCAAAGTGGGGGAAGCTGCTTACCATCAAGGTTGTCCTGGAGATGGTATCATGTGAGATCTATGTGTTAAACACGTAACATTGCCTGGAACCAGCAACTATTAGTGCCTTTATTCCCCTGTTCTGCTGTCCTTGACTGACTCTGATTAGCTCTGTGGCCTTCGATGACTCCCTTAATCTCTTCAGACTTTTGCTCACCTATAAAATAGAACAGAATTAGATGATCTTTTACATTCAAGTGCCAGGGATCTAATGTTTACATTCATGAGTCTTCTCTTTTATTTTGTGCATTTTAACATAGAGAAAGACTGCAAGTTGTTTAGTTTTTGATTTTTTCGGTTTGTTTTGTTTTAAATTAGAGGTGTAACAGAAACATTTTTATTTCCTTCATTTTACAGGATTATTATGTAGTGAGATCATGTTTTTTGTTCCTTGCTTTTGTTTACGAGGAAAGACTATTCTTCCTGGTTTGGCAAGAAAAAAACCAGGCCTTAGAGCTGATATTCTGAGGATGGCAGATTGTCACAATCCAGGTGTAGGACACTAAAGGTGGTGCATGACTATCAGAAGTGTGAGATATATTTTGTAAATACAGAGTAACTTCCATTATCCATTGTCTAATCAGTTAGAATCTCTGTTGGAATTTCTGTACATCACAAGTAGAATAATAAAGGATAATCATTACAGAGGCTGAGACTCTGTCCTCTCCTGAGATGAATTACAAAAATCTAAAGAATTTTCAGGAGAATTATACAGTTAAGAATATTTTACTGTATCTAATTATTTTTAGGCTCATAATTCATACCAGATGAAGCTGTTACCCTTTAGTCAGTAGAATTTGTGCTTAATCAAAATGCTTATTCCTTAACTCTTGCTGCCAGCTAAGGATGTCACTGTGGCCTCAAAACTAAGCATTCTTTTTTTTTTTTCTTAATTTGGAGATTTACAAAAGCAGACTAGGAGTGTAAAATTTCATATTTCTTCTTTGAGCTAACATTTGTAACAAATGCCACCTGCTGAAATAAAACCCCCAAAATTTCCATGTACTAAATGTGAATGATGGAGAAAAGTTGATAACTCATGGATTATTGAAAGCTTATGCAATCTACCTCTTGAGTGTCCTTCGGTGACACACACCAGAGCCGACATGTACATAAACTTTTCTGAGGGCAGGAAGCTCTCGATCTCTCAAGACCTCTTCTGAGTCTATGTTGCTTAAATTCAGTACACAGAGATATTCATTGAACAAGGCACTCTGGAAATAAAAATATAAAAATTACAAGGGTCCCTGCCTTCAATGACTTACTATCTTTGGTGAGGTAGGGGGCACCTTGGCGAGTATGCTGGTAACTCTTATGTGAGGCAGATATTCAGTGCTAGGGAATGGATGGAGGAAGGCTTGTTGACCCAGAGAAAGTGGAGTGTACAAAGGATGGAGCTTTGGAAGCAGACGGCTCTGAACACTCATCCTCCTTGCCCCGCCGCTTCTAAGCAATGATCTTTCTGAATGTTACTTTCTTCACCTGTGAAATGGGAACAATAACTGTCTCGTTGGGCTTCCTTAATGACTCCGATCGTAAAGAATCCACCTGCAATGCAGGAGACCCGCCTGCAAAGCAGGAGGCCCTGGGTTTGATCCCTGGGTTGGGAAGATCCCCTGGAGGAGGGCATGGCAACCCACTCCAGTATTCTTGCCTGGAGAATCCCCGTGGACAGAGGTGCCTGGCAGGATGCGGTCCATGGGATTGCAAAGAGTCTGACATGACTGAGTGACTAAGCACAGTACAGCCCAGCACAACCATCTCATAGGGTAATTGCTAGGATTAAATAAACATTAGTTGTTGTTGTTGTTTTTTTAAGTCTCAGTTGGTAACTAATGTGGAACTGCCCAAATATTCTCTTCATTCAACATTTATTGACCATGTAATTGATGGGAATCACTATCCTAGATATCTGCTAGAGATACATAACTCCTAAGATGTGATATCACTCCTCTTTATACTCTTTCTTAAGTAACTCAGAAATGTAAACAGATAAATGCACATGCTTCTAATATCACGTGAAACATTCAGGTTGTAAGGTATTTCAGATGAGGGAGCAGATGAGGGAGTGAAATATCTGAAATATCTGTGGAAGGCGCCACAAAATTGGGGAGGCTTTAAAAGGCTTTAATGGCCTTCAGTGGGTGTTTACAGGTCAACACGGTAGGGGGTGTTTGGGGAGCAGATGGAAGAGCCAGTGCAGAGGCCCGGAAGTGTGAAACAGCATGGTATGTTCAGGGCAACAACCAGATTGATAACTGCCGTTTGTGAGAGAGGCTGCTTGGAAGAGGGTGGCTGGTGAGGCAAGTAGGGGCTGTCTGTGAAGATCCTTGTTTACCAGGCTAAGAAGCTTATACTTAATCCTGTAGAGCACTGTTTACCAAACTTTCCTGGAGATAAGTAGCTCCTAAGGGGCTTGTCCATACAGATTCCCAGGCAGACCACAGCCACACAGAGTCAGCATCTCCATGGGAGGTCCCAGGCCTCTGAATTTTCAATCCAAGCCCCAGGGATGTGGACTGACCATTAAAGAAAATTAAGCAAAAGGAGTTTATGATGAGATTTTGTATTTTGGAAAAAAACTCTTTGAGACTGTGGAGAATACATTTGAGGGAGGCAAGAGTAAGTACAGTAAGTCCTCTACATGTGAATGAGTTCTGTTCCAAGAGCATGTTTGTAAGTCCAACAAAGTTAGCCTAGGTACCCGACTAACACAATCGACTGTATAGTACTGTACTGTAATAGGTTTATAGTTCTTTTCATAAAAATAATACATTAAAAAAAAACTTGAAATACAGATAATGTACTACGGTACTCTGTACAGTGTGTGCTGGGGGGGTGCTCAGTTGTATCTGACTCTTATGACCCCAGGGACGGTACCCCACCAGGTTCCTCTGTCCATGGGATTTGCCAGGTAAGAATACTGGAGTGCATTGCCATTTCCTACTGCAGGGGATCTTCCTGAGCCACGGATCAAACATCTGTTGAACCTCCTGCATTGGCAGGCAGAGGCCTTCCCACTGTGCCCCCTGGGAAGCCCCGCTCTGCACGGTGCTCTAAAGTGCGTGGAAGCACAACCACTTTTAGAGGACGCAGGCACGTGACAGTGTACATCAGATGCACGAACTAACTTGTGTGATTGGACACGTGAACGCACGTTTGCATCTTTGAAAGTTTGCAACATGAAGGTTCCTAGGTAGGGGACTTCTATATAGAGTAAAGCTTAATAGTCCAAGGGCTGGTCAGGGCTAAATGAAGACAGTGACAGTGGAGATGTAGGGGAGAGGACTGATAGATTACATGCAGGAAGAAGGGAAGGGGACAGAGTCCAGTATCACATTCAGGCCATTCTCTTGGTGGAGGTACCATAGTGTAGATGGTTTTCTTTTTTCCTGCCATGAGTTTTGAAGTATGGACGTCTATCAATCAGAGGAGAAGACGAGGAATAATATTCCACTTATACATGCAAGGCTGTTGAAGTTGAAATGCATGATGCATATTGGATGGCTAATGATTTTTTTTTCCAGGTCATAAGGTACATAGGGGCAGGGTAGCCCAGTGGTTGAGGAGGTAGCCTTTGACGTTTTTCTGCTTGCCTTGATATTTTCAGATCTGTCATTTGTCATGGGTAATCCTCCACTTTGTATTTGTAAAACAGGAGTAATAGATATCTAATTTAATAGATTTAGGAAAAGAAGAATGATGTGATTTATCTAAAATGACAGTAATTTTATGTTTGGTTCATAGTAAATAAAACATTATAATTTTTTTTTTTTTTTTTTTTTTGCTTAAATGTTGCTTTAAAAAGAGTTAACAACTGACCCTGTACAGCTGTCATCAGGATGAGGAACCTAAAAAGGCAATCCTGCATTCATCCTTGGGAAAACAGAGTTATGGGTTGTATAGCTGGAGATACCTGCCCTGAGCCCAGCTCTAAGCCCTGCCACCTTTTAAATACAAGATGCCTCTAGCGTCAGACTCATCTAGTGGAAAGTAATTCCGCTCCTCTGAAGTCCCATTGCATATTTTTCTGATGTTCTCATCTGACAATTGGGTTGTTCCTGTGTTATAGTAATTGGTTACATGTCTTATTTATTATCCTATTTGACTGTAAGATTCTTGAGGACACTTTTCATGTCTTCAGCGTCTTCCTTCTCAGCCCCCCATTGTACTATGATAACATAGGAGACCTTCAATAATAATAATAATTTTTTTTTTAAAAAGAGGATTGGGTCCATATTGTGAAGGACATTGAATAGCAAGCTGAGGAGTTTGTGCTTGATTTGGTAGGTAGGTAATGGGGACCTATTGAAGATTTTTGAATGGGGGTATTGACATAATCCCCTCATTTTGAATGTCAATGACGAATTCTCCACTGTGTCTTCCATGGTCAAAATAGCAGACCCATATGCTTGCCTGAAATACTGTGTTTGAAAGAATGGATATTCTTTTGAATGAAGAAGCAAATTTCAAATCGCTTTAAAAAAAAAAAGCTTGACATTCTCTCTAAAGTAATTTAAACACTTAAATTATTGTGATTCACGAAGGTCCCAAGTATGTAATTTCATTCTAGGAACATTTATGAGGACACATTTTGGTAAAATTTTATAGTGTTGTTATAATTATTAACAACTAGATATGACTCAACAGGACTGAGTAAATATATCTTCTGCAGTGTTTGGAAAACTATGATTCCACAGATATTTAAATAGATATCAGTTAAAAAAAAATAAAAGGACTTTGTGGTTAAATAGATTGAAAGCTGGAGCAGTGCAGGGTTTCCTGTAGTATAGGAATGTGCAGATCCTCTAATTTGCTAATGTGCATTTTAAGTCTGTAAGGAGGCTTCTTAGACTCACTTAACCATTGAAACCCTTTTTTGTGTTATCTCTGGGGACCAATCTTCCTCAGAACACACTGTGGAAAACACTGTCCTCGACTGCTCCTTTCATTGAAGTACTCTCAGATAGGGTTTAATATCCTAGGGAGTCTTCTTGCATCTTGTATTTAAAAGGTAGGTCAGCATGGGCTCAGGATCAATTTTCAGTAGTGTAAAAGGCAATTTCCTCTAAGGTCTGAAGTCTTGTGGACTTCAGTTGTGCTTGTACAGAATATGCCGTTAACTTAGCTGTCCTTGTAGTTATCCTTGATTGTATTAATCAAACAATGTTTCCTCTATATCTGTTGAGTGTTTGATTTAATGCCAGGACATTTGGTTCCACCCTCAAAAATGTATAAATGAGAATCCCAGCAGAATATTGCTAGGAGAAGCATATTAACACTTAGTTTGATGCATAGCATACTAGGTACTTTCCTTCCTCAAAAGTAAACCCTTTTGCTTTCTCAAAGTGGCTGCTGAGTTGGAGGCTAGATGGTAAATCCATGGAAGCAGGAAGAAGGGTGGAGGAGGGAAAACCATCTTCCCTCACTTTGGAGTGGATGGCGTGGGCCCTGTCTGCTCCCGGTAATGAGCAGTGGGTATGCTATCTGCCCAGTGGAAATTTTTTGGGACACAGAGCTGCAAAACCCCAATCTGCCTTTGTGTCTAGCTGTTCTGGGATCTCCAGTTTAGTCGAATGTTAGAACTGGTTGCACTAGGCGAGTGTTGCCTCTATTGGCAAAAACATTTTCCCTTATTCCCTTATTGTTAGAGAATGCCAGGAGGCAGGCATCATGCTCCAGGGCATTCAGGAGGGCCAGAATTACAATCCCTCTTAATCATGAAGCGGCTTCCCTGCTGGTTTGCAATGCAGAAGGCCCGTGTGTGATCCCTGGGTCAGGAAGATCCCCTGGAGAAGGGAATGGCAACCCACTCCGATACTCTTGCCTGGAGAACCCCTGGACAGAGGAGCCTGGCAGGCTACGGTCCGTGGGGTAGCAAAGAGTTGGACACGACTGAGTGACTAAGCACTCGGTTACTAAGTAAGGGGGAGACCTCTTTGTTCATACACTCTATTCCTGAGCATTATGGTGGAATCACCCACAAAAGTGTGTCACACCCTTTTATCTGCAGGAGGGAAAATTAAGCTGAGCACACTTACCTCTCCAGCTTCGAAATGAGCAAGAACAGGTTAGTGGTACAACTTAGACTGTCTTTGCAGTATGCTGAGAAAAAGCCTGAGTTTGTCTTGTTTGTCAGAAAGTTTTTCTGCAAGCTTTTGAATTCTTTATAACAATTAGCTCAGAAAATTGCAACATTTTTAAAGGAAGTCTTCCTTATTTTGTAAATAGGAACATGCTTGTATTTGGAGTGCCATTGGTTTTTAATATCATTAATCAACTTTTAAACCCCAAAGTAGAAACATGGGGTTTACTGTTCTTTATCCATCCAGATTTTGATGCTTCTACACATTTTAGCATCATTATCAGTCACTTAATGGATGAAACTTTTCACCATGTTTCTTATTCTAAATGGAATCTTAGTTGCTCATTTTCTGCCAGTATAAAGCATGAGTTGCTTTCAACTGGCAAAGAAGAAAACAAAAATTAGACCCTAGCTGAAATAAAATTACACCAAAAAGTAATGTGTCAGAGTTTTGAAAATTAGAGGGAAAAAATGGTGCTCTTACACTTTGCTGGGTTGTTTCATATGTTGGGCATTTAAGGCAGAAATATCAGGTAAGCTTCCCTGTGAATGTTGTCAGGGACCTTGAAATGTAACTGCTTTGTGAGAGTGAGAGAAAGCCCTGAGTTCATGGATGTCTTCTGGTCTCATACAACATCACTCCAGAGATTGTCATCTCTGAAGCTGTGACATTTTAACTTTTTCATCTACACAGATATAGCTTTTTTTTTTTTAACTTACTGAAGCACGCTAGCCTCTTCTTAGGCATGCTATCTGATAACATTTGCTGAGTTTTTATGGTACCCTGGACAGCAGGAGGTAAGGAAAACAGAGCTGAGAAATCAATCTTGATTACAGAGGCTCCCTCACCTACCGCTGGCTCCATAGACCAGCTCTCTGTGTCGCCCTCTGTATACCTAGCAAAGTGCTCTGTAGAGAGTTTGTGATAAATAGACATTGGTTAAATAAATTGTTGTCTCAACTTGATAGTTGGTTAATAGCTAATAGCGTGTAGCAAGTTAGTAGATGATGTTAGCATTGACTTAGGAATTAATTCCTTCTTCAAGAACCCTGTCAATGTAGGAGACTTAAGTGTTTGATCCCTGGGCCGGGAAGATCCTTTGGAGAAGGGCATGACAACCCACCCCAGTCCTCTTGCCATGGAGTATCCCATGGACAGAGGAGCTTGGCCAGCTACAGTCCATGGCGTCACACAGAGTCAGACATAACTGAAGCGACTTAGCATGCAAAAATGTCAGCACACCTAAAGTTGAGTTTTTCAGAATGTCAGTCATCAAATCTGTGATGGGGTTATTAGGTGGAATTGAGTACTGTGTGAGGTACATGAAAGCAAGGACAAGGTCATGGCTAGAGATTTCACCAACTCCTACAAATTTAAGGAAAGTGCTTCTATGCTCTGTGGAGAAATTCGAAAGTGTGTAGTTCTTAAGAGTATGGAGTGAGTCTAAGTGTGATCTTAGGTGACTTATTTAAAAGTCTAAATTTCCTCAGATAGAGAATGAAGATTACTACAGCTATATAGAGATGTTGTGAGAATTAAACTAGATAATGTATTTGGGGCTCTAAATGGTGGACCAGGCATATTTGACACAACATTCCCATAATAATATACATATGTTTACTGACTCTTTATTAGTTTTAAATCCATAACGTGAGTTTAAAGCTTATAACACATTCTGTGGATTCTCATTTCAGGAGATAGTATAGTATGATTTCTAAAACTGGGAGAATAGTAGCTTGAGAATAACTGATTCTCTATTTTCCCCTGGTCCTTGTCCTCACAGACGTAGAGAGGACAGGATTTGTAGGAAGAGAAGGCTCAGAAAAGGGGAAAAAATCTGGGAGAAGTATGTGAGCAGGATTTCAGTTTCTGTGTACTAGGCTGTGGTGCTATGTCATGCTGTCCCACTCTCTCTTTTTTTGTACTATTTAATGTTGATTATCTACCTGAAGGCTAGAATGGAGTGAACTTGGCTGACCAGAATCTGAATATGGCTCTTCCAATTAACCCATGGATGGTACGGTATGGGGTGGGTTTGGGAGGCCCCAAGATGACTCAGACCTGGGCAGGGCTCTATCTCGGCTACCTGTAACCTAGGTTCACATCCTGTAAGGGAGTTTGGTGGAGTGTGTGAGGTGATAATGTATGCCTGGCATGTACTCACCATCCATTAAATGACAGTTGTTACTAATATTATCGTCATCTCTTTAAACTTTCACGGACTTGCCTTATATCTCTGTGTGTTAGGCACAGATATTAGGGGATTCCAGGTTTTTTCAAACTGTAACATGCTATATCTATTAATTTTTAAATAATGTCATTCAAACTCCAAATTACATCTGCCAAGTGATACCTTACATTTGGTTTTACGTTTCTGTTTCTTAACACATTTCTACATAAATTTTCATTTGATTTCTCCTAGTATCTCCTGTAATCCCCTCCTAGATTATCTCCTAGTTTATCCCCGTTTTCCGGATCAGGCAGAGGGTCAATTGAAGAGTGTCAATTACTTGCCTGTCACTATAGAGAAAGGATGCAGAAGAATTAAAACAAGGCCATTTAATTTTTTTTCCTGTTCTTTACCTGCAAAGTGAGCTTTGCATGAAAAGGCACTAGGTTCACAAATGGTGTAAAATTTAATGAAGGCAACTGACTATCCTGAGAATATCATTAAAACCCCCATGTCATCGTTCTAATCAAAAGGCTGCCACCCTTCTATTATTTCTTTATTACAACCTTTTATTTTTATTTCATCAATTTAAACTGGAGCCTGAGGAAATTCCCTGCCAATACAGTGGGTTAGGGATTGGTAGTTTCACTACTGTAGGCCAGGGTTCAATCCCTGGTTGGGGAACTAAGATCCTGCAAGCCGTGCAGCATGAACAAATAAATTAATAAAAATAAAATGGAACTTGAACACTTGTATGCCACTTGTTAAAGATTTTAAATCAGTGACTTATGCTTTCCAAAAGTCATTTCTTTTCCATCGTCTTTTCCTCCCATGTATGTTGGTCACATCTGTAGGATCAATCTTGGAGTAGGAAAAGGAGAGGTCAGATGTTCAATTAGGCTTCCCTCGTAGCTCAGTCAGTAAAGAGTCTGCCTGCAGTGCAGGAGACCCGGGTTCGATCCCTGGCTCGGGAAGATGCCCTGGAGAAGGAAATGGCAAGCCACTCCAGTATTCTTGCCTGGAGAATCCCATGGACAGAGGAGCCTGGCAGGACACAGTCCATGGGGTCGCAAGAGTCAGACATGACTTACTGACCAAACCAAAACCATTCTAAAGACTTAGTTCTCTTCTCCTTGGACTTAGAAATGGCAAAGAATACAAGAGGTGCTGAACCATAAGCTAATGAGACTACTTTTCTTCTAAGACTTGCCAGAACTCTTATTTCATAATCAGCAACTTCCTATATAAGTAAATAATACTTGTTTGCATTTTACTATTTGCTCTTTGCATTAAGCATCTATTGGCTTTGAGATAACAAGAATTCTGCCACCCAAAGAAAATCTACCAATTCCATTAGTAACATAGCAAACAGGATAAAAAACCTGGAAAGTTAGTGAATATTTCATATTGTGGGTTTTTAAAGATATTTTTGTATGCATAAAAAAGACTTCCTTGAAAATAACTCATTTCAGTTTTCTTTTTTTTTTTTCAATTTTCTTTGTAACTTGCTCACCAAGACCACTTAATTACCTATGCAACCTAGTAGAAGCGTCCACTAGATGGACTTAAAAAATTAAGTCAGAGTATGTTCTTTTTAGCGATAAACGGGTTTGGCATCTTACTCTTTATCTGGCTTGAAAACATTGAAGCAATAAAATAAAATCACACTCTTTAACTGAAAGGTACTTCTGCAATATTCAAACCATAATGTCAAGTCACTATATTGTTCACATTCTTTAGAGCTCCTGAAATACTGAAAGATATTCACAGTATTCTGAGGAAGTTATTTTCTACCCCCCTACAGAATAAAAAAGAATCAATTGGACTTCCTCTTCTCTTTGGCAATATTTCTTCTCTAAAGGATTTCTTGACACTCTTCTTTAGTTCTTGACTTCAAAGGCTGTTCCTGACCAATCTCCAGAGATGAATTCAGTGTCTATAGCAGCCCAAGAGCATGAGGCCACATGCCCAGGTACCGTGACCTCACGTTTGATTGCTTGCAGTGTACTCGATAAAGGGCTTAAGCTGCAGCCTACCTTGGGGCTTCCAGAATTTACATTATATGTTTTTTTGAAAGAATGTATTTTAAATTGGGGAACACCCTAGTAGTTCTACCCTCTAGTTGGCCCAATCTTGAAAACTGCTGGGCAATATTAGGTCATGAGTGATTTTAGGAATGAGAATATTTAGGCATCATTTCAAAATCATGTAGTGTCCTATCTTTATAATTTTCTACGATTTTATAAAGTCTGAAACGTACTTGTGTACTAGTTATCTTTGCGGTCAACGTTTCTTTGGGAATTAGGTGCCTAAGAAATGATAGCAGACAATAGATAATTTATTCCCTCTTTAGAAATTTGTACTTGTTTGTTGGTTTTTATTCACTGGATTGGGTTTGTGGTTTAAAGAGAAGTTAATCCTGACTTTCTTAAAACCTATAGAGTTTCAGGATTTCTTAAAGGACACTGGCCTTTGATACACCAATCCAATAAAAATTTCCCATGCGTAAGTAATTAACTATACCCTCTTTTGCTCAAGTGCTGGGACAATGCCAGTGCTGTTTACAGAGTGAAAATTAAGTTAAGAGTTGACTAATTATTCAATTATTTTGACTAATGAAAATAGAATTTAATATTTACTTGACATATCAATAGGAAATTAACCTAAATTTGTTTAAAAGTCTGAATTCATTTTGCCTGTGTAAATGTGTCTTACTATGTTATTTACTATAAGGATTCCTCAAATGTTCATAGTGTTGCTTCTAAATTTTTGAAAACGATAATGGGTTTTGTTTATTTACAACTGTGGAGATGTATAGTATTAACACTGTATGTTATATTTTCAAATAATTACACAGATTCCTTACCAGCATTATACACTAAATATAGTCCCTCTGTATTGGCAGTTTGTTTTCACCCCTGAGAATAAGTGGCTGTGTACAACGTCATCTTAAGTTTCCTAGTTTCCTATTTATTTGATGATATATTGCATGCAGACACAGATGAGGTTTTTTTCACTTTTGATTTCTCAAGTTTAGAAAAGATAATATTTTATTTTGGCTGAGATACCATAACAAGTCACTTGGACTTTAATGTCTGTTTATTCTTTGCCTTTATAAATTAAACAGTCTTTTGGGAAATCACTGCCTGACTCACCCTAAGTCCCTTTGATCGAGTTTTTCATATACTGGACATTAAATAGGTTATTCTGTTTCCTACCTTCTAGTTTCGTACCTTCTAGTCTAAGAACTGTTTGACTCAAGCAAGAGTTTTAATTCAGATCTTGCAACTCAACACCCACTGACTGAAGACGTTTCTTCTCTTTGTTTTGGTTGTTTAGTTGCTAAGTTGTGTCTCTTTTGCCACCTGTGGACTGTAACCTGCCAGGCTCTTCTGTCCATGGGATTTCCCAGGCAAGGATACCATAGTGGATTGCCATTTCCTTCTCTAGGGGATCTTCCCGGCTCAGGAATCAAACCTGGGTTGCCTGCATTGCAGGGGGATTCTTTACCACTAAGCCACCAGGGAAGCCTGTCTTCTCTTTATAGTGGTTCATTTTTCATGGCTTCCTTATAATGTGTTATATGTTAATAAGGAGGAGAAAAACTAATGTGATATCTGAGCTAATTTCTTGCTTAAGAATTGTAAAGAGCACTGTCTGGTATCTGATCATTATCTTTCTAGATGCCAGCTTTGTTTAGTATTACATCTTTATCATAACCTGAGACCCAGTTCTTTTGTTTAATTATTACCATTTTGGGACAAAAAGCAAAGAGCTAGATGAAGGAAAAGAACTTATGATATATATGCCCAAACTTGGCAGCAATAGCAGAATTGTCATCCTTATCACAGCTATTATTTGACAACTTTATGTCAGATATTGTGCTATGTATATTTAGTATAATTTAATCTTCATAGCTTTGTGTAGGTTTTTCAGTTGAAAAAACTGAGAATTAAAGAGGCTAAGTAGCTCTCCTTTCCTTAAATGTCTGGAACCAGGCTTATATTCTAACTTAGCTCTCTCTGACCCCCCAAACCCAGAGACTTTACTTGACCACACTGTCTACAAGAGGTTAATGGTATCAGATACCTTTCATCAGCCCAGGACTTGGGGCTGGAGGTGTTTTTCCCATTCTGAAAATTTCAGGCAGATTTTGATATTTTCTGTCCTACATCTAGATATATCTCTAAAGTTGATTTATTGTAGGGCATAGGAGCATTGAAAATCAAACTCATTTCTAGAAATCTACCCTATAACTTTGATTTGGTGGCAAGTTTCTAATGCCACATATAATCAAGAAATTTTTGATAGTATTAGAATTGGCATTTTACCACATTCCTTGAAGGCCACAGTGGCAAAGAATCTGCCTGCCAATGTAGGAGATACAAAAGATGTGGGTTCAATCCCTGGGTAGGGAAGATCCCCTGGAGTAGGAAATGGCAACCGACTCCAAAATTCATACGTGGAAAATTCCATGGACAGAGGAATCTGGAAGGCTGCAGTCCATGGAGTTCTCCAAGACTCAGACATGACTGATCAATTGAGCACAGCTCCCCCCCACCCCTTTTTAAATAAATGATTACCTTTGCATGGCAGTGTTTTTTTTTAATCAATAGCATAGCACATTTTTCTCATAAATGTTGACTTGTCCAATCTCCATGATCATAGGACAAGATAACAGACAAAGTAAGAAAACCCAGAAGTTGCATGTCCAGCCTTCCACATGAAATATCTTCTTTCCCTCTGCCTCTTTGATCACATTTTTTGGGTCTACCCTCCCTCTTCCATGGTCTTATATTTTTGCAACTAGAACTCTTTATTGATTTCTGCTGCTTCTTATTACAACTTTTGACTTTGAAGGGTGAACATTCTCAAATAATTTTCCATTTGAGCAATCCTACTTTCTCTCTAAGAAGACAAGTGAGAATATGTCATACGATAATGATGCTTAGGTCCCTGCCACTCTTATGTGGGGTGGGCATCAGAATGATCCCAAGGGTGTCAGTAAGAGGAAAAACTGAGTTGTCAAGTTAGTGCCACACGCAAAGTATGTTGAATCAGAGAAATCTGAGTCTTGGGTCACACTGGCTTATCCTGGGCATCTGGGTCTGTGGGAGTTTCTTGTGCCTTTTATTACAACTTCTTGCTGTTGAGGCAGAGTAAGAAAATTTTATTGGCTTATGAGCAGATCACTGGCACTGGAGTGTCAGGAGCTGAAAGTTCTAATCTTAGCAGCAATTTCCCCTATAACCTTAAGCAATTCACTTGGAGAAATAAAATGCTTTATTTTGAATTTACAAAACTGTGTTGGTTTCTTTATATTCTGCCTTCTTCTTTTAAGTAATTTTAAAGTTTTAAAAAAGCTATTTGAAGGTGTTGCATGGCTGCTATTGTATTTAGAGAGGAGACACTTTTCAAAAGTTAAGAGGAAATGCCACACTTTTGAAAAGGGTTTCAGGAAAACTGATTGGGTGACTGCAAATCATAGTTTTTTTCAACCATCTTCCAAAAGGCCCAGAATTTCTACCTTCTTGTATGATTCACTTTAAAGAAGTAATTTGGTCATTTTAGGGGTTTTTTCAAATGTTAACTGCCAGAAGAGGTTTGATGCCAGCTCAAGTCCCTAATGAGTGACTTGACAAGGTGGGCATGGTAACCAGCTATTACTGAAAAAGTCAACATATTTTGAGTGTAGGTACCTTTGCAACCAGGAACCCTGCTATGGAGTAGTTTGGTGGTTTTACCTGAAGACTTATAAATGTCAAAGATATTTTACAGATGCAGTCATTGTGTCAGGTAGAACTTCATGGATTGCTGAGACTAGTGGGCTTCCTGGGTGAAATGTAAATTAGCTCTCTCCCAGCCCTTGGCCACTTCCACCGTGGGGGTGTGTGCTCTTCTCTTAGTGGTGTCTGGATATATGGAGCTATCTAACACAGTATTCTCTAAGGAGGCACCCCAGTCCCTTTGGCTCCCATCCTACCCCTCTCCTCACCATTTGACTCTGCTCCAGAGTACACTCAGGATCACCCAGTGGGAAGGTCTGTTTTGACTTTAGAGATGGAGGACCTAGAACTGGAGTCCTTTGTTCAGGCAAAGTAGTAATTGTGATGAAGAGTGTGGATGTGGGGAGTCATACCACCAGTGAAGATCAGATGCCCCTCTGGGCAGGGGGCTTACCGTCCCTATTTAAATTATTTAAATTTTTTAACTGCATCCTGTCTTCTCTGCAGGGAATTCTTAACTTTCTACTTAATTTTCTTGCTTGATTGATAGGGGAACAAACTATGTTATACCCTCAAAATAGAGAATAATTAAATTCATGCCATTTCTTTGTTAGGTATCTATTTTTTCCCCAGATTCTTTTGGCAGGAAAAAAAAAAAACACACATGATTCTGGCCCCAAAGTTTCTATTTTTAGAGCCATTCTCTACAATTGTTAGAATCCTACAGAATTTTTACACTCTATGGCTAATGCCAAATGCTCAGTATGAGATTTGCAATACCAGAAATGGTGATAGCTTATAAGCCATTATAAGATCATAAACACGTTCATTGTATTCACCTTATTTCCTTGGATCCCACCTGAACTTCTTTAAAAAGTTCAGATACCCATTGCTCCTCTCATGTAGTATATACTTTTTTTCTGTTCAAGTCTGTGTCACTGTTGTTTAATTTATTTTCAGTTACCTTCCAAACACCCTGTGCAAAAGGCAGGGAGCACATGTTCCAAGGTTACAGATACTAAACTGGCATATTTGGCTCACAATAACTTCCTGGAACTAAAATGTCAATGTAGAACATGCGCTTAATTTAACAGCCCCCTAACACTGTTTTTAGAACACTAAAATACCTACCCAAAGGAAAGCTTATAAAACTGGGCTCTTTCAAATTAGCAGATTAACCAATTGAAACTACACATTGTTAATAATATGCATCTTTGTCAGTACCTGTTAATCCCAAGGCAGCTAAAAAAGGACAAGTGAAAGTCTCTAAGATGAGTTTTGAAAAATACATTCTGGAAAGTTTGATAATTAAAAACTAAAATGAAGATAATATATTTAGGAAAATATTGTTGTCTGCAAACCTTAATATCCTAAAGACTTGTCAGAACTTGGATCCTATGTCTGAGGATATTAATTAAGCTTTTTTGAATAAACGCACAAATTGCTTAGTTCATACAAAAATTCTCAGTGCCCTCAGATTCTGATGCTTAGGTCTAGGCTAAATAATTTGAAAGTATCTCTAATTCTTTTACTCCCATATGTAGCATTTTAGCCATGACTATTTTATTTCACTCTTAAATATATAATTTATAAATAGAAGCAATGTTGATAGACTTGTTTGACTCCCTTCTCGAAATAAATGACTCATTTTGGATTGCATCTGAGAGCTTCAAGCTGCTCTAAGTAACAATTCGCGACAATGAGAAAATCATTATATTATTCATCCAGGCAGCAGGGAATTAAAAAAAAAAAAAGGCAGAGCCTGCTTCCCTAGTAACTGGGACTTTTTTTTTTTTTTATTATAACATCATTGATGGCAAACTTTATGCTTGCTAAGTTCTGAATGCTGAGTAAATGAGTATACTTCTTACCCCCTCATTTTGCGGGGGAGGGGGGCTTGTTATGTCCCCCTGTGTACATCGTTGGTCATTTAAATGCAATAGAATATACATGAATCAAAAAGCAATCTTAATTTTTAGAAATGATTTTACAAATAATTCTGATATCTCCTTTTAGGTTACTTTTTCTGTTTGCAATTTTATACTTATTCAAAATGCACATGTTTGCTTTAAAACTGGGATTTTCCTTTTAAAAGAAATCCCCTGGAAAAGGGACACCTCTGTTTTCTCTTTAAATGCAGGAAATCACCATCACCTCTGGCAGTAATCTTCCCTCATAATATAGCCCAGTAAAAGCGGTGGGATCTTGATGGAAGTGATCCATGGAAGCTTCTCTGATGAATCTGGCGCCCACTGCTGTCCTCATTGTTTTGATACTGAAGAGAGTAGGAAGGAGGGAGGAAAACCCATTTTTAACTCGGAAATTATTTAGACATGCAAAGTTTGTTTCCCAGTGAGGAAAATGCTTTGTTAGCAGTGACTGCCCAGATCACATGATGCAACCTTTTGACAACTGAGTGTCTGCTGGAGACGTCTGTGAGAGATGACCTTTTGACCTAGGAAGGAATGCTGTGAAGGTGGGGAATGTTCTCTCAGCCCCAGCCGGGGAGACCATGGAAAACAGTCCCAGCCCCTCTGCTAACAGGAGCAGAGCTTGGTTTGAGCTTTGAATTTGGTATGAGATGACAAAAACTTAAAGGATTCTCCTAAAGTTATTCCAGACCTTCACTATGACTCCTACCATCTGAAACAGAGTTGAAAACAAAAAACAATATGAATTCTATAAACGGATGTTGCAAGTAACAAAAATCAATTGGAAAAATCAGCTCTGTTCTTCTTTCCACCAGTTTATGGACTAAAACTCATCTTTGACCTGTTTTCACACAGAGCATGAGGCCTATGCGCATGGGTCGTAGATGGGGGTGAGGGTGCCAGGGGGGAGCGACACAGAGAGTAAGTCCATTGCCCTAAAAGCATTCCCAGCAGCGATGATCTTTGTAGGAACAAAAATCCATTGTGCGGGACTGTAATCTGAGAAACTTTCTGTTACGGTGCTTGTTCGACTCACCAGCATTGATCCCCGGTACATGTGACCCTTTGAAAAGGAGCAGCACGTTGGTGATTCCTCTTATTACTAAATACCATTGTGTTCATAATGGCCATTTATATATGGTTACACTCCACGCCCGTTTGGTTAATAAGCGTTCCCAAACTCGCTGATGCCACCTGACCAGCATAGGATACAGACCTCGGCCTCCTGATCACTCTCTTCACCCTGTCCTCTGTTATTCCTTGATGTCCTCTATGAGAATGAAATAGGGAGCTTAGCATGGCTGGAAATAGGGTAGCACAAATTCTGGGGGGAGCGGGTGGGAGGTGTGTGGAGGGTGTCAGGACAAAAAAGCCTGGCAAAGTCTTGAGGAAAAGAGGTTATTTAATTTTTGTTTTTTTCCCAGTTCCACAAAATGTCTGCATGCTTTAGCACTGGATTCTCAGCTAGTTGGGTCCCAGGAGGCCCCACAGAGCCCTGTACTACTCAGGGATTTGCAGCTGTATGAAATGGGGGGAAAAATGTAGTTTGTACGAATTGTTCTTTACCTTGGTTTGGGTTCAGAATGGCAGCTGCACTCCGACTTTTGTCTGTGACAGCACAAAGGCCAGCAAAACTGAAAAGCAAGTCAGCAAGTAGAGAGACAAAAGCAACGATCCGCTAATACAGCTCCACATGGCCTGACTAATTTATGAGAAAAAAACTGTTCTGTTCATTGGATCAGCACTCTGAGGAGGCAGGTGGAATTGTAGGAAGTTTTCATTGACTCTCCTGAGCGACTAAGGACGCCACGAGAGATTCTCCTCAGTTTGAACTTTATCAGGGTCTACGCTTAATCAATAGAGTATTGGAAAAAGAATTAATTACTAAAGCAGAATAAAACAGCTGCATTTTAAACTAAGGATCCATCAATTCCGTAATCTTCCAGTTACAGGCTAGCTGCCGTGAGGATTTGACTCTATGTAATGAGGAACCCGGGGAGTTTCCTCATGAACAGGCTGGGAATTCACATTAGCCTATTTCCAGCTATTTGTCATTAGTACAACTCATTTCTCGTCTCCTGAATTACAATTTGTATTCCACGTCCTGTGGAACCCACGACAGCCCCACATTCAGGGGAGGGAATGCGTGAAGGCGGAAATCACTGTCACCCAGAGTGTCTTCACCTTGTCCGGCCTCTATTTTTCTAGAAGGTTCTGAGCTGGCCCGCTGCATGGTGTCCCAGGTGGGGGTCAGGGGCCTGCCTGTTGAAGATGCGCTGAATTGAACCCAGCCTGGAAATGTTTCATCTGTAATTTCCATAATGGTGGATTTCAAGGAGGGCTGAAGAGGGTTATGGGAGATGAATTAGGTTTTTAGTGAGCTCATTAGGAAGCCAAACAGAGTTGAGACGGCGAGGCGGTGAGCAGGGCTGTAATCAGTTCTGCTCGCTTTGTTCCTTGCCTTCGGGACATCTCTCGAAAACTTCGTGGCGGGGGCGGCCTCGCTGGTGCTGAGCAGAGGCTGCCATCCTGGTGGCTGACTTGTTGATTTGTAAACCTCTTAATTCATTTTTTTTGGGTCCAATTTAATCTTTTCTTTCTGAAGGAAAATTAGTTGAATGTTAGCCCTCTTTGCACTATTCACCTCTTAAATTATGCTCATTTTGAAGAGCTTGTTATGCCTGAATAAACATGAAATGACTTGGCATTTTCCCATCAGAGGCACACCCATTTTAACACCATGTATTTACCATTCCTGGAAATGTCTCATTAACTTCTGAAAATCTGCGAGCATGATATTTTGGGCTACTGTAACACACCTCTTGGCAGTCACAGAAGGCAGTGTGGTTAATGCCTCATAATATCCATTTTTATTCTCAACATGAAGAAAGACTCTCTATAGAAAATTGATGCAGTTTGCTCTGCTAATTTTCATGCTCATTCCAATTAATTTAACATGACCCAGATTTTCTTCCTCGGGCTCATCCTGACTAATTAGTAAAGCAACACCTAGAACAAGTTATGTTTAATAACATTGAGGAACACTAGTTGTGAGTGATTTTGATGCTAATAAAGATATTCACTGATGGGACAGATACTTTATGTCAATTATGGTATGTAATTTAGAAGTCCCAATGTGCTGGTTTGAGCGTGGAAAGGCTGGCCAATCACTAGGGGAGATAATAGTGTGTTTTTAAGACTTCCTCAGCACCTAAATAACCCCTGGGACCAATTACTTTATTTTTTATTTTTGTTTTTTGGGTAGAACTAGTGGTATTGTTAACTGATTCCATGGTAATGAAAGGGGTGGAGTCGTTGCCTTGCAAACCTGACCCATATTCACTGGGCCTGAGCTTTCAGTACTTAGTGAACCTTAGCGAGAGAAGAAAGGCAGTCCTGGGCATCAGAAAGCAGCATTTGTTCAAGGGGAAGGAGTGGTTTCTCCACCTCTGTGGTTGGGGTTCTTTTTGTCAGTGAGATGAATTAATTTTAGACCTTCTAGCAAGACTGACGATGGTTGTGGCAGTGACAGGTGTGGAAGGGTTCCAAAGTCAAATAATGGCTAGAATGGACTGATTGCTTGAGAGGTCTCTACTCTGTCACAGGGAAGACAGCTGAAGGTGAGACCCTAAGAATGGAGGAAAAAAACACATAGGGAAGAATTATTGTTTGCTTTTTAAGGAACACTTCTTTGGTGCCTGCTGTGAGCTGGGCAGTTTCTATGTTGAGAGTACAAGAGGATACCATGCACCTCGTACTTGTCCTTAAGACACTTACAGGTCATGGTGAAATGTAAATTTCCTGTTAAATTGATGGACCACAACCTGTGAATGGACTGAATGATTCAGTAGAGTATGGTAATGTTATGAAGTTCCACGAGGCTGGAAAATTCTGGCTGGATGGACTCAGGAGTCACAGGGATCAGTCATCATAGGCAGCAGTCTCTTAAGGGCACAGGTGTGAACCCAGTCTCTGTCCCTTATTATTCATATGACCTAATTGCTTGATCTCTCCAAGCCTCAGTTTCTTCACGTTCTAAAGGAAAATCAATCTCGATAGGATGGTGAGAATTAAACGAAGTAATTCGTGTAAAGTCTTTAACAGCATGTCTGAAAGAGAGTAAATACTCAATAAATATTTTTTTTATTAATGTTGCTGTTGTTCTTATAGGAAATATTTAGAGTGAAAATTTCTCCAGAGACATAGTATATATTCTAATCATTTCTCAATGCTAATTATTGTTGTTGAAGTTTGAAATTAGAATTGACAAGAATAGTTCCTTTTTCTGAATACTATGAAGCGGCTTCTCTCTTCAGCCCTAGTTAAAAACACAGCAGTATCTCCCATCATCTAATTGTTCGTTGGTAAGTTTTTTTGTGTGTAACCTCATTGGCTTCTCATAGGCTAGGGTTTCCTTTATTAGTGCTTAATTTTCATTTTTCCTTTTTATCTACTCACTACGAAAAGAGAAAATGAAGGGATTTGTAAGAGTGAGGCACGACATCTTGGTAAAAACAAGCATATTGAAAAGTAGAAAAAGCAAAAGTAACAACCAAGATTATGGTTGATAGTAAAACTGGAAATACTGCTTTTATGAAATTGCCATTTTGGTAGGTTAGAACTGGTCAAATATTAGCAATTTTAGATGGTTCAACCTAATAATAGTTATAGACTCTACATAATGGAAAGTGCTCCAAGCAAAGGCATGGAGTTACCAAAAATGTTAACAATGCTTGCTTTATCTGTTAAGTGGGAATAAATAGGATATGCCACTTACACTTGGTTGTAGTGATCAAGAGTTGGAAAAATCGTATGAAAGCTGAAAAATCACTATGTAAATATAAGGTATTTTTTTCCAAGAACACACATTTCTAAATCTGAGACACAAATCTCACAACAATTAGTCAGGTAGTTGTTTTCCTAATATTTTGCGGTTGAAAGCAGAGAATGTCAACTCTGCTTTCCACCAGTATAATACATCAACTGTAGAAAATTAGGTATTTTAGTGAGAATTCTATAGATTCAAAAAGTATAATTTCAAAATGGAGTAATCCTCCAAGTTGCATAATTCTTGTCATGTTTCTGGCCATTAAAATAAGATACCACTTTTGAGAATTTCTAATTTGCTTTAAAATCTTTGAATGTTAACATAAAGTAAGACTCAGGATGTAAATACTTGAGGAAATCATTGTCAATTTCAGTAGATCTGCAGATGTGAATTGGACAGTTATTATTTAGCTGTGCTGAGACTACCGTGTTAGGAATAGTTTTAAAATTATGAAATGGAGTTGGCCACCTCTTTGGTGATTACTGACTGGTGGTAGAAATTGTGTTGTACTGGATCAGCAGTGAATTCCTCACTTGAATGGTGTCGAGTCAGCTGGTTTTTAATTTGTTATCTTCTCAAGAGTGCATTCACCGACTTTATCACTGAGAAGAATGACTCCCTAGCCTAGTGTGATCAAGATCCGGAAATTCGCTGCATCAGCATATTAAGGTTGGACTGCTATTTGATTGGTGGCTCTGAGATCTGATCTTACAGCAAAGATGTCAGTTCTCTGTTGGGTGGGTTTGCCACAGGTATAGGAATAAAGCTATTGAGAGACAGACCCTTTCCTTTTCCTCCTGGGAAATGGTTAAACGAAGTTTTCTCTCAAAGACTTTGGCAGTTTCTGTTTTATCAGCCAACAGGGCCTGAATAAAATTCACATTGGTGCCCTCAAGTTGAGTTGTCTGTCTTCATGATGACGTGTGGGGATGTGCTAGAGCAAACCAATAACTACCTGGCTTTCAGCTCCTGGTCTTTGCTCAATTAGATGGATGGCATTTAGGGGTGGTAATATTTCCTTTAAGTGAGTTTAAGTGAAGTTGCTCAGTTGTGTCCGACTCTTTGCAACCCTATGAATTATACAGTCCATGGAATTCTCCAGGCCAGAATACTGGAGTGGGTAGCCGTTCCCTTCTCCAAGGGATCTTCGCAATATACGGATCGAACTCAGGTCTCCTGCCTTGCAGGTAGATTCTTTACCAGCTGAGCCACTAGTGGCAAACGTAGCCTTGTGCTTTGGTGCCATTTTGAAGTATGAGTTCTGGAAGAACGAGAGAAAGGTGTTTTTTTGTTGTTTTTTTTTTTAAGGAAATGTGTTTTCAGCCAGTGGTGACTCTGTTTTCATAATTTTTTTTTTTTCCAAAATTTTGCCAAATGAGTCACTAAAAAGAAATGAAAGAAGGAAGGAAAAAGTAAGAATGAAATGAAACCAACTCTTATTGGTTATCTGATGTGAGCCAGATATCACATAACTCCAAATTCAGATGACTCACTTGGCTGTGATCAGGCATTACTAAGTACCAGTCACCCAGGTTCAAAGCCATGAATCCCTGTTTCCCCCACAGTCTACTTTTCAAAAATATGAATTCCATTCCGTATGGGAGTAGTGGCTATGTTGTGAAATACAGTTCATAGAGTTGAGATGAAGACCCAGCTCTGTTAATAAATAGCCACATGACTTTAGACAAGTTTCTTAACCTGTCTGGCTTCACTTTCCAAAGATTTTATTAAAGAGATTAAAATACCAAACTCTGAACTGCCCCATGGAAGAGGGGATACTTTTAGTACCTGGCACTTAGGAGGTCTCCACAAATGTTAGTTCTGTATTCATATGAAGGATTCAGGGATTATCTGAAGGCTGGCTGGCAAGGGTTAATATTAATTCTATATATTTCCATTCATTTTTTATCTTAATGGTGCCCAGAGTCTTTCATAGCAATGTCATTCTCCTCTGAAACTGAGATCTCCAGTGTTAGACCTTCTTATGATTAGGAGGAAAGAATTAATACTGAATTTCCTGGAAGAGTTTTTAAAAATAGTTTTAGAATTATTTCTATTACCTTCTTGATTATTATTAGTAATTCTTTTGGTAACCCAAATAGTTCTTTGTTAGCAGTATTTCTCATAATGGGATTTGACCAATGGAGGAAAATATTTTTGAGTAAAATCTGCAAAGTGACCATCTACTTTACATCTTCATGAAGTTTACTGACCATCTTCTTTACATCTTCATGAAGTTAAAGGAAATGGTAGAAAACAACAGGCTTATAAATATCATGTTGGACTTTCTCCACAGCAACTTTTAAGTGCTTCCCTAAATCATTTAATTCTTTCAAAATTCCACTGCAGTTAGTGGGAGAATCCCCCACTCCTGCTCCTCTGTATTATAAGCTGTTATTTCCACTAACATCTATTTTATGCCAAATAACAGGATTATGGAGATTTAGCTAGAATCTATTTAACATTATTTTTATCAACTTTATTGAAGTATAAGTTTCATACAAAAATTTATTCTTTTAAAAATACAATTTAATGAGTTTTGACAGTGTGTAGACTCGTAAGACCAGCACCATGATCAAGATACTGCACATTTCTATCATCACCCAAAAGTTTTCTTGTACTCTTCTTTAGCCCATCCCTCCCTCCTTGTTTGTCTTCAGTCAACTGCTGATCTGCTTTCCATCTATATGTTTACATTTTGTAGAATTTAATATATTTGGAATATATATATGCAGTATATAGTTTTTTGTTTGGCTTCTGCTATTTAGCATGATGACTTGGAGATGTAACATGTTCCATGTGTCAGTACTTTGTGCTTTTTTATTGCTGAGTAGTATTTCAGTGTATGGATATACCACTTTTGTTTATCCTTTCATATTTTATTTTATTTCCATCTATAGCTAGCACTTATTGATCCACCTTTGATGTGTTAGGTACTATGTATGAAGTTCCTGGCTTGTTAATAAGTGTAAAGCACAGGGTACAAGATAGGGATTTAATAAATACTAGGTACTACTCTTATGCTTCATTTAATTTTCATAATTAACCTACTCAGTATGTATAATTCTTCCCATTTCATAGATGAAGAAACTGAGGTATAGAGGATTAATTTATTTTTAAAAAATTTTAAATTAAAATTTTAAATTGATCAATCAGTTTTTATATTTATGTATGTATTTATTTTTGGCTGTGATGGGTTTTTGTTGCTGCTTGGGCTTTTCTCTAGTTGCAGCAAGTCGGGGCTACTCTCTAGTTGTGGTGACTTCTCTTGTTGCAGAGCATGGACTCTAGGTCATGGGGGTTTCAGTAGTTGCAGCTCCTGGGCTCTAGAGCACAAGCTTAGTAGTTGTGGGTGCATGAGCTTAGCTGTTCTGTGGCATGTGAGATCTTCCCAGACCATAGATCAAACCCGTGTCTCCTGCATTGCCAGGCGGTTTCTTCACCATTGAGCCACCAGAGAAGCCCTAGAGGATTAATCCTTTGACCAAGGTCATATTCAACCAGTAAAGAATAGATCTGGAAATTCAATACAAGATCTCTTTTATCACCCAGCTCATGCTTCTTCCATTGCATCATTTTCCCCCAAGGGTATTTCCCTCTGATTACCTGTGGATGGGGCTGAGGAATGAGAATAGAGGGTCAAGGAGTATGTCAGAAGTGAGCCTCCAGTGTGCAGACAGAGTGGTACAGTTGCCCCTAAAGTAGAATAAAGTCAGGAATTTAGAAAAAGGGTGAACCAAGGATATAGGGTACTCTTCCAAATATAGGTACCTCTATTACTCATTATCTCTTTCAGTAAAGTTGCTTCTTCCAGGCAGTATGTCTTACAGGAAGATGCCTTCCAAACTGATAAAACATCAACTCTGACCAGTTTTCAACTCTTAGAGACCAACATTCTTAGCTTCGGTTTCCAAATTTTAGATATAAGTGCAAAGAATAAAACATATTCCAAAGAATTTGAGAGTTATCCATCCATTCATTCAGTTAAAGGTTAGGTGTATATTTACCTATTGTTGTTCAGTTGCTCAGTCATGTCTGACTCTTTGCGACCCCATGGACTGCAGCACACCAGGCTTCTCTGTCCTTTACCATCTCCTAGAGTTTGCTCAAACTCATGTCCATTGAGTCAGTGATGCCATCCAACCATCTCATCCTCTGTCACCTCCTTCTCCTGACATTATCCAAAGTTCTAAGGATGTCATGAAAAAAATAAGAGATATGGTGCCTGACTTAAAGAAGTTTATGTATAAGAAATGTTGTTGTGTGTATGTGTGTTCGTGGAAATCACTGGGGTTATTCGGGTGGCTAAAGTAATCCTTGAAAGAGGTAAATAATTTGGACTAGGATTCTGCTGTAATCAATGGGATTGAAAGTGGTAAATACTTAAATTCAGTATTAACGTCAATCTACCTTCGATCATATCTTTGTAACCTAAACCATATAAAATCCCATCCCAAATGTTTTTGAATACATATGTCTGTCCATGTGCAAAGTGCTGAGATGACATTAAGTGGCCTTGAAATCGCATTGTTTGGAAGCAATTCAGAAAAGATTATGGGTGCTTCAAATTTAGCTACTATACTTTTCTACTTTGCCCAGTATGCTTTCTTTGAATAAGGAAACCAAAATGTATTCATTTAAAAAATATAATCGCTTTATTAAGATGTAATTCACATACTGTATGGTTGACTCATTTAAAGTGTACAACTTTTTAATTTTTGGTATGTTCACAGAGTTGTGCATCCATCACTATGATCAATCTTAGAATATTTTCATCATTCCAAAAGATAGATACTTGTTAGCAGTCATTCTCCATTTAATTTAAGGGCTTTGTGTCTGTAGTTTTTTAGTGCATAGTCTATACGAAGAACAATCAATTTACGTTTAGATTATTTTTATTAAGCGATACCTTATTTTTTCCTTTAGGAATATCACATGTATGTTGTGGATATCTATTTACATTATGTTATAAAAATACATCTGCTTGATCTCAAATTATAGTAGATTTATTTAAAATAACCATAATAGGTTGAATCTTTAAATGCACAGTAGTTACTTTGTAAATGTTAGCAATTTAGTTTATAAATTTGTTAAACAAAAATCCAAAGTTTTATTAGGAAGCTCTGTTGTGTGAAAATGTTCTTTGAAAAATGTACAAAATATTTTCTAATAAATAACATACATGTTCCAATTATGATGTGTTAATGGTTTAAAAATATTCACCTAAAACCAATTATCAACTTCAAGACACTATTGTTCTTTTTTCTATGTGAAAAAAGAAAAGTTTCCAAAGGGAATGTTGATAGATATTCCAGTGTGTTGTCTTAGAAAGCATTATTATTATTATAGAGATGACTAGCTTTTCTTTAAAGGGAAAGGATTTCTTTTTGCATTATTTAACGTTAGTTTTGTGAATCTGCACTTTTATTAAAATATTGTATTGTTTGTATTTTACAATAATTAGAGGGTGGAGGAAATAGTCAAAGAGTTTTTTTGTTGTTCTTTTATTTGAAATGGTATCTGTTGATATAAATCCGCACAGAAATGCCATATTAATAATTCAAATTGATCAACTGATATTATAAAAATTTATTATCACTATTTTAGTTTTAGATAGCAAATATGATAACAAAGTAGGGATCCTAAAAATTGAATGGAAAAATATCTGCTGCAGATAGAACTTTGGCTTTTTGTTATTCCTCCTAATAAATTTTATTATTAGTTTATACTTAGTTTCATTTAATATTAAAACATGCTAAGAGGGATAGTAAGATAAAATCCTATAGTTATTGACAAAATGAGAACATTATTATTGTTACATACTGAACATATAGATTTTATATAGTTAATACATTCTTGGAAGAAGACTATAATCTGGTTTAGTATAAAATGTTAAAAATAATTTTATAAATGGTCTTCTATAAAAAATTCTTTTTGCAAGTATAAAGGCCACATCTTTTCTTGAAAGACCTGTTGATTTGGAGATGTTAGCCAGCTATCTTTACTAAAACACTTTACAATGCTAAAAATAGTCCACTTCAGTTAAATATGGATATTTTAAAAAAGAAAATCCCAGTTAGACTGCAACAGAAGGACATTTTGTGTGACAATATTTTGCATGATTAAAAATTTAAACAGAATAACAGCTATTTATATTTACAGTTACATGAGAGTAATTACTAAAGCAGACAAAATACTTAGAGCATAATTTAATAATGTTTTCCTCTAGCAAAGGTGCCAAAATTGTTATTTGCATAATTTTCACAATTTGTACTGAAACATAGCTAAGTGAAATTGGGAAGACAACTCTCCCCAACCACCTTTTTTCTTTTGTAGGAGATGTGGAAAAGAGACTCATGCATCATAACAACTCATTTTGGTATAATTTCCCATAAAAATCAAGACCCTTGTGTCAAACCACTAGGTGAAAGAGATGTGTTCCATTCATACTTTCTCTTTTAGAGTCTTTCTTTCAATGACCAGCCTCAACCCAACTTCAAGGCTCCTAATTATAACATTTACTGGTTCAAAGATTAACCTTCTGAGAGGGGCATTCTGGGCTGTTGGTAACTTGAGCAGCTTGGTCTTCTCTTGGTCTCTCTCTCTTTCTGGTTCTTTGTATCGCAGGAGGGAGATGATGGTATCTGGCACATTCCTAGGATGACTTGAAGATAGCAGCCTTCTGTGTTTAAGGCTGAAAGATTGTGAACTCTGTTAGCTGAAATGCCACTCTGGGGAGGCAAATAGAACATTAAAAAGGCTTTAGCTGAAGGTAGTGTAGTGCAAGGAGAGTCAAATTTGAGAGCTGGGACTTGAGTGGACATTTGTCCCTTCGTTCCACCTTAATAAAATCTGAGTGTTAACTGTGGAAAAGGGCATTTGAGAGATCACTAAAAATGAATCATTAGAGTGCCCAGAAGAGCTTTATTATGATGTACTGTGAATAACTTCAGAACCTACCCTGTACTTTTATATGTGCTTATCAGGTAACTGAGGGACAAGTACATTCTATTATCCTCTACTACAGAGATTAGGTGATCTGCTGAATTACATGGGAAAAGGAATTTACTTTTCTACTGGATTCAGTCAATATCCTGTAGAGAATTCTGTGGGAGGCTAGGGGAGTAGATAGCCTTTACTGAAAAATTTTAAAAAGTTTTCTCTCTATACACAGGACGGATAAAGAACAAGGTCCTACTGCAGGGCACAGGAAACTATTCCATGTCCTGTGATAAACCATAACAGAAAGGAATATGAAAAAGAATGTATATACATGTATTAACTGAATCATTTTACTGTAAGCAGAAATTAACACAGCCTTGTAAATTGACTATTCTTCGATTAAAAAAATGTCAAATGAAAGTTTATCTCTATATAAATTATGAAATATATATGTATTTCAACGAGAGTAATCAAGTTAAGTGAAGCATAAATTAGAAATACATATACATTGCAGATGAGAGTAACCAGCTTCAGGAAAGCACAGGCTGAGTTTGGAAGCTTTCGTTCACTTCTGCTATAAAGGATTAGAGGGTTCCAGTCAATAAACAAAGCCATTTTATGGCTCCTGACGGGTAAATTGAGGGGACTGATTTGGTCAAGGACCAGTATGAGGATGTTTCTGTTCAACAGTTAACAGGATTCAACATGATATGGAAAATACAGGCGTGCAAAACTATACTACGACGCTCACGTTGCCAGCTAAAGCCTAAAACACTGCCACATTTACATATGTGTCCATCTGTCTGTTTTTACACTTTATTTTTCCAACCAGTGGGTGAAGTGGTTTTCATCCAAGCTGCAGTCTGAATTTTTTTTTTCACCCAGCACTTTCCATTCTATCATATAGCTGCATATTTTAAAGTGCATGTTATTTGTCTCTGGACACACATTCACTTGCACAGCCTTGGCTGGGTTTTCCTGTCTCTCCTGGAAGGTTAGCTCATCTTCTCCGGCCTGAGCTTTGCAGTGGCCTGCACAGGCCAGGTTGGCTGGGGATCAGAGTCAGGGCACAGCGTGTCGCCTTCCCCAGGTGGCAGAAATTCCCCAGTGCAGGCCTGGGCCAGTGGCGGGGCCCACGGTCCAGCCCAGCCAAGCCGGTGAGAATGGAAGTGCTTTCGATCTCTTCAGTGGAGAGCCTGCGTAAATCCTGTGTAAATAGAGGGAGGAGAACAAAGAAGGAGCCCCTATAGCTCTGAGCATTTGGAGCCATTTGGGGCTGAATTTGCTAAATGCTGCTTATACCGCCTGAAAAGTTGAAGAGAAAGGAGCATAAAATCCCCTCTTTTTTTCCCTTTCTGCTCATACCCCGGGGGGAGGGTGTTCAGGACCAGGGAAGCCTGAGGTAAGCCGATGAAGAGTTGTTTTTTCAGTGCTCTTTTGAGTGTGAAAAAGGTGGCCTGGGTCACTGTCCTCTCTTTAATGTCGGAAAACCCACACAGTTAGTAAATGTTGCATGTAAACGAAAGCATTTCACCTCTCCTGCTTCCCTCCATGCTAGTGGGCCATGAACTAGTCACTTGAAAAATCACAGAAAAATTTCACTTTAACGTGTCCAGACAGTTAAGCACAGCAGGAGAGTAAAAGAGATCAGTAATTAGCAGGTCTCACTGCTGGCCCCTCACCCCACCTCTCGCCCCTCACCCTCCCCACCTTTCTGGGTCTGTAACTTCCCCCTCCCCCCAACCTCTTCTGATGTGAATAAAGGTGAATTGCATGGGGGAAAAAAGATTTACTTTGAGGATGGTTCTTGGGAAGCAAGTTTTGTAAGGCTGGAGTCTAACACAGAACTGGGCAAAGGCAACAGTGGCTGCTACTGCTGCTGCTTCTCCTCCTGCTGCTGCTGCTTTTTTTTGCATCGTATTGGAAACCCTGATTCAGATTTCTCAGTGGGATGTCCTAAATTAAACTCCTGGAAGGTAGTTCCTGAAAGAAAATATCTTTTGACTCTTAGTACATTTTAATCCTGTTTTCAGAGTACTATATTAAGAAGGAAAAATCATTAAAAAATGATGACAGAAACCCGGGTTCCCAAAGAGCTATGTGTTGCAATTCCCTGGCTACAGGATACTTCCTTTTTTCTTCCCCCCATTTTATTTTCTTAATTGAAGGATAATTGCTTTACAGAATTTTATGATTTTCTGTCATACATCAATAGGAATCAGCCATAGGTACACCCATGTCCCCTCCTTCCCAAGCCTCCCTCCCAATCCCACCCTTCCAGATTGTCACAGAGCCCCTGGTCATACTGCAAGTTCCCGTCAGCGATCTGTTATACGTGTGATAAGTTTCCATGTTACTCTATCCATACATCTCACCCCCTCCCTTCTCTCCTCCCCCCATGTCCACATGTCTGTTCTCTGTTTCTCCATTGTTGCCCTGAAAAAAGATACTTCCTTTTTAACTGTAATGTTCCCAGTCATCTGAGCAGCCTGGGCAAGGGGCAGCCACCCTACCCCTGGATGTTCTCTTCCCCATTGGATTAGGGCGGCTTTGAGAGATGAAGCAACCCCGTTTTTGAAAACAGTATTTGACAGTGTATCAGACATGTACGGATCGTCTCTGAGGAGGCCATGCACTCCTGAGCAGGAAAACCCTGGGCATGACACACCCAGTGCCCAAGAGCAGGGAGAGTGGGGGAGGGAGCCTGAGGCTAGGTGGCTGCTAGAACAGGTTACCAGGGCCAGGTGTCCTTCATGGACACTTTCTTCAAAGCAGTTTGCATTTGCACAGGGGCCAAATATTAAGGCTCTTGCTGCCAATTTGTCCATCCCGCTAAACGTTTGACTATTTACACTGTGTCAGGGCTTGCAAATCAGAAGTGAGTAAGACATGGCCCCTGCCTTGAAGAATCTATGGTCAAGCAGGACAGACAAGTTAGTAGATAGATAAATTGCAAAACAGAAGCATAAATATAGCAGAAGCAAGAACAAACTGATGAAGAAATCGAAAGCCTAGTATACCAGTTCTCTTAATAGGAGCTAGGGAAATCCTTACAAAAGAGGTTCCTTTTTCACTGGATTTTGAAGTTTGAATAGGAGTCTGCCTGGGCAAAGTAGAATGGAAAAGAGCTTAAAAAAAAAAATGAAGACAAAGAGCATTTTTGGCTAAGGGCACAGGCCTACAGGATGGAATCTTGGAAGATCCCTTGGCTCAGAAAAGTCTTAAAAATTAAACAGATACTCCTATTTCAAAATCATATTTAATTTGAACTTTAGGTCCACCGGGACCACTAATAGTCCTATAGATATGGATGTAACTGTAAAAATATACATCTGTTTGTTTCTTGGTTCATAGTTACTTTTTTTTTTCTTTTAGATTACTTTTAAATACGCTGTCAACCACAGTCTCTTTTGTTCATAAATGTGAATATATGAGGCCTCACTCCTGGGGGTTTATTTCCTGAGAAATGAGGACTAATACAGAATCTAGCCTCACCGTTCACATCTTCTTGTTTTCCAGCAGTTAAGGGAGAGGATAAAGGATGTGAGCATGGGCTTTATAGGGCAAGCACCACTCTGCCAATTCCTGACTATGTGACCTTTGACAAGTTACTTAATTCTTCTGAGTCTCAGTTTTCTTATCTGTAAAGTGGAATTGATAATAGTAGCTATTTCATTCATTCGTTGTGAAGATTGAGGGTTGTAACATTGCAAGTGTCCAGTGAAAGTTACTTGTGATAATGAGGATAATGAACGTGATGATGGTATTGGTAAGGAAGAGGAGGAGCCTGTATTCTAGAGGAAGAGAAATGGTGTTGAAAAGGGACTACCCTATTGAACATTAAATACTAACATTTAAAGTTCTATAAACTTGTATATATATATGTACATGTATGTATATATGACTGTAGGCAAAAATATGCAATTAATCTACAAACATATTTGCATACTTATGTATAAATTAGTGAATTCTTTGAAAAAGGTTAATGATATAATTTATATACTTAATGTTTATAATCAGATACATAAATATCTATAAATTCATGACTATACCATTTCTGGAAGTAGTTTGGAAGATACATGTTTGTGTGTGTGTCTGTGTGTCTGAAATTAGTGAATGTACATTGCCCAAAATAAAAATGATAATAACTCTAGTGAATTTCTATTTATCAAAAAAGAGGAGGGAAAAAAAAGCTATGTTCTCTCAGGTGAGATATCATTCTTTTTTATAGCATGTATTTTATATGAATATATTTGACTATTAAAATTGGTCCAAAACTGGGAGAAGTGAGGATTAAGCAGTGTGCCATGAACTTAAAAGTACAAATGCTATTGACCAAAATCTGTGTTCATTTGTACTATTATTTCTCTGAATAGATGATATTGAGAGGTCAGTTTCTGATTGTTAGTTGACAGGCTGCCGGATGTTATAGAAGCCTTATTTCTCTTTAAGAGAGTGACTTTGAGGCAAGCAAATATATCCCTTTAGTTATAGCTCTGTGAAGCAGTTCTTGGTGCTGTGCAGTTATGACATCACCGCCCATGAGATCCTGGCGTATGCACAGTAGATGCTCACATATTTGTAGTATCTCTGGGCTCTGAAGGTCAGTCTGGTGCTGTCCATATAAGGGCCTCCACATGGACCACCATAAACCCGTTATAAGAATCCTGAGTCTCAAAGGACCCTTGCTGTACTGAATATATATAAAGCCCTTATAGGCACTGGTTTACTTGGGGAGAGAAAAGTTTGCACATTTCTGTTTGAACCTGGACCAGCCTGGACCAATTCTAGCTCAATTCCAACCCCCGGGCCCTAGATCTAATCTCTCCTCTGCACTTTAGACCTTTACCTGTAGGATAAAGCCTGGTTTGATAACAGAGTTCAAATGAGGTAATGCTTCGAAAAGTGAAAGGCAGCTTACAATATGTGAGAATACTAGTGGTAGTAACACTGGACTTGGAGTTCCCTCGACTCTGGTTAGTCGTTGATCATGTGTAGCCGTGGAATCATAGGTGAGAATTTAACCTCTTGGCCTCAGTTTCTTCACTGGTAAATGTCTGGCAATTTTTCAAGGGAGATGGAGAGATGGACTAGGAAGAAAAAGATGAACTAGGACCCTCTTGGTTGTTGTTGGTGGTAATGGTTTAGTCGCTAAGTCGTATCCGACTCTTTGTGATCCTTTGCACCATAGCCAACCAGGCTCCTCTGTCCATGGGATTTCCCAGGCAAGAATACTGGAGTGGGTTGCCATTTCCTTCTCCAGTTCTCTTGGTTGTTGTACTATATTCCTGACAGGGCAAGAAGGCCACATTCTGGACTCAGGATAGCACAGCATCACAGTTTGTATCGTTTCTTCATTTCAAGCCAAGCAGTTGTTGTCTAGAATATAGATAGATTTTTAGCGAAATGGAGTATGACAGTATGCCAATAAAAGGAAGTGGTGTCCTTTTGCCTGGGTAGTTGATATGGCCAAGAATTGTGTGAATTGGGAATTTCTGCTTTAGAATCATCTGAGGATCTTCTCACCATGTCCCCATGTCTTTCCTGATTCATTGGCTACACAGCTACAGATATGCATTTTGCCCACACCTGGATACCCATGGTATCCCAGGCTTGACTTCCTTGTAACTAGACTCCCTTAGTGTTACTCTTTTAGATAAGTGTAGACCGGGGCTGCGTTCCCAGGTATTGCCCTGCCCTGAGCATAGTGTGCTCAGCTTTGGAAAGGATGTGTGACCCCCTCCAGAGCACGGATGTAAATCCAGCCCCGCAGATGCTCTCAAAATACCTCAGAGTCTGAAAACAGGAGGAGGACCTGGAGCTTAGATTCAGACAACTACCACCAGGGGTAGCAGGCTATAGACTTCTTCTCTGTGACCCCCAGCAGGGGTTCTCAAGCTTGAGCATCATCAGAATCACCCAGGGTACTTAGTAACCCTCAGATTTTCAGGCCCCATCCCCATTTGGATACAGTGGGTCTGGGATGGGTCCAAGAATTTGCATTTCTTGCAGTTTCTTTGCCAGTGCTAAAGGGTGCCGATCTGTATTTTGAGAGCTGGTGTTCTACAGCGTCTTTCTGTTGAAACTTCACCATCAGAAAATAGGTTGGGACCACCTTGTGTTGACCAGTACCTGTGATGGAGCGCACCAGGGCTTTCCCACAGTGAATAAGGTCCAGGTCAGGTTGTAGTTGGGGCCTCTCCAGTGGCTCAGCGGTAAAATACTCCACCTGCAGTGCAGGAGACGCAAGAATCTCCTGGAGATTCCCCTGTCAGAGGAAATGGCAACCCATTCCAGTATTCTTGCTGAGAAAATCCCATGGACAGAGAAGCTCGGTAGTCAAGAACCTACAGGTTGTAGTTGTTCGCTGTGACCACTAACCCCGTTTATGGCAGTAGCATAGAATTTTAACCATGTACCTGCTCCTGAGGTTTCATCTTAACTCAAATTAGAAGGTAATCTAGTTCAGAGGCTTCTAAAAGCCAGTTGAAGAATCTTTGCTAGGCTGATTGCATAACCAAACCCAAGGAACTTGTTAAGAATACAAATTCCTTGTCTCTGCCTCAGGATATTTTGATTTAGTAAGTCTGGGATAAGGCCTGAGGACCCATGTTTTTAACAATCTCCCCTGATAATTTAGTCTACTTCAAAGGTATCTATCCACAGGCTTGAGTATTTCTTTCCATGGTCACATGCAGTACATTCAGAGGCATGCAGCTATTTTGAGTATCTTTGCCCCAAACTTAGATTATGCCTTTAGTCAAGGGATTAGCAACCTTTTAAAGGAAGCACGCCCAGTAGTCTTTAGTTTTTTCCCATCAGAGGTGGCAAAGCTGGTGGAATGGCCTTGGGTCAGCCCTTCAAAAAGGCTCTAATGGGGATTGAGTTCTTCAAAGAAGCGTTGTTCCTGGCGTGTTTAGAAGTGACTGCGTGCATTTGGGCAGGCTTCCCAGGTGGCTCAGTGGTGAAAAATCTGCCTGCCAGTGCAGAAGACACAGATTCAATCCCTGGGCTGGGAAGATCCCCTGGAGATAGAACTCACTCCAGTATTCTTGCCTGGAGAATCCCATAGACGGAGGAGCATGATGGGCTACAGTCCATAGGGTCACAAAGAGTCAGACAAAACTGAGCGACTGAGCATGCATGCAAACACGTGCGCTCAGGCAGTCCACTCAGCCCCTTCAGTACCATGAAGAGTGCAGTCGTCCAGTTTGGGATTATCAAAGACAGAGGAGGACCCATGAATAAGCTCATTGAGAAGTTCAGCCCTTCACGCACACAGCGGACAATCACTGGGTGTCTGCTCTGGCTCAGACCTGGAGGTGTGCTCTCAGGATAAAATGATTAACAAGACACAGTCCTGCCCCTGCCAAGGACTCCACACTCTTGAACCCTGACTTCAGATGCCGAGACATATGCTGTTACCTCCTGTACCTCCTTTGACACATGCATCTGTGCCCGTATACCCACCCTTTTCGGCACAGAAACTCATTTGGCATCTATGTCAAGGATTGCCAACTATCCCAATACACATACAGCCCTAAAACAAGGAGACAGTATACATTTTAAGGGTTTCTTTAGTATCATTTGCATGGTTTTGTTTTAGGGTGCAGATCACATGGTTGCCTTTTAAAAGAAAAATAGCTATTGTTAGTCCTCTGTGCTGGAGTTGGTTCACAATCCGTTGGAAAAACAAATTTATTGTGTGTTTGGAAAAGGAAATTCCCATCTTTATAGAGGTATAAACAATAATATTAATTTAAAAAATCTAATGTCTAGTATCTGGTTATTATAAAAATAGGCTCATTTTTATCTACAATTATTTGTTACAGTGGATTCAAATTCAAATATTTAACAACATTTGTATAAAATGGACTGCTATATATTAAAATGCATGTAATGTTCCTGTCTTCTCCAGTTTAAGTCAGTCATCGAAGGATGCTCAATCCAGCTATATTTTTTTCTTGAGCTAAATGTAGTGAATCATATAGTTTGAAGGTGTTAGAAACCCTCTCTGCTTTTTAGCAAGAGAAAATACTCCATGGAAATGCTGTCTCTCATTTTTTAAGGTCATTGATTGGGTTAAAAAAGGCAAGTGCCTTTTTTGTTGTTGTTGAACTTACTTTAATTAAAGCCATTAACCTTTTAAAATAAGTATATCCAAAAAATCTATCAAAAAAAGCTAAAATGAGATTTTAACAAAATCCTGACAATTTCAGCTTAAACATATACACAGAAACCATATGTGCTTAGGAAGAAATATATACACACAGGCATTGTTTACAGTGTGTGTTTTTATATTTGGAAGACATTGAAGGAAGAGCCATTCCATACATACATTATCCGAAATGTACATCCAGATAGCCCGCGTAGATTTTTCCATCCAGAGACAAAGATATCTTTATCCGTGGTAGGTCGACAGACAGACTGACTGACTTCAAACTTGCACTTGCAGTGTGGATTTTTTTTTTTTTTGCCCCTCATCTCCGGGTACTGCTTTTCAAAATCGCCTCAGGCTACAGAACAGTACCTCAGATCCCCAAGGCCCACTGCCTGGCTCCTAATAGCCACTCTCCATCTGTGTCACATGAACAGATGATGAGATCGCGCCAGTGTCTGTATTTTGGAGAGCACATCCACCCAGGTTAAAATGCTAGGGTTGCCAAGGAGCAGTCAGAAGCCATTAGTGTGGGTGAGAATTTGCCTTGCAGCAGTTCCTTGGCATGGTGGAAAGTGTGTACGCGTGTCTCTGCTCGAGCTTTTGTGTGTGTGTGTGTGTGTGTGTGTGTGTGTGTGTCCTTGTGCAAGTGACCCCCTGGTGTACATGAGTGTGCAGGGAGGGTAGACAGATGAAGACTAGATAGATCCCATCCATCCAGGATTCATAAGTCAAATGCCTTTTGTTTCCCTGTACTCCTGATTAGTTCTTTGACTATTTGGGGTCCTTTCAATTCACTCTTTTTTTTTTTTTTATCATAACAGACGGCAAAGAAAAAGAGAACAGCAACTTCGGGGTCATGCTCTAGTGTTTGGGCAGATGGAAGGGATCTGCTTTGCCTTGGGGCAGGGTGGTTGTAATGAAGTGGCCTGTCAGTCTGTAAATAGTGAGGGTCATCTCTTCCATGTGATGGAGGGTATCACATTGCAGTGAAAATGGAAATGTCAATAAAATTAATCTGCCAGCTCTTTGCTGTGGCTTTTCTGCTTCTCTGGTCAAAGAAGGTTGAGGGGTTTTGTGGCGAGAAGGGAAAAGAACAGGTATGGGGAAGCCCACAGAGCAGACAGTCGGGACAGGTTAGGAGGCAAGGGGCCCATGGCAGGATGTCCCCAGTGTGGCCCAGTCCAGGAGGAGGGAGCTGGTCTGGGAAGGAGCTGGTGGATCTATAGCATTCCCGGGGAAGCTGCGGAGCGTCTAGCTCAGGCTACATTGAGCACAGAGTTTATTGTTTTAGGCTTTCTTGGACAAGGTTTTTACTTAGCATGGGATTTATGGCATTTACTGCTAATGAATGTCTATTCTTAAATTACAAAAACCCCCATCTCAGCGCAATTCCCAGATGTTCTTCCAGGACCCTGGCTTCTTAAACACCAGCAGGGAGCATAAACTCTCCACTTCTCTGTTTTCCTCTTTCGTGTGGCTCCAGGCTAATGATGTGCAAGGAAAACACAGCCATCTATAAAGCCCCAGTGCTGTCCCCGTATTCTTCATTTATTTTGCATTTGATTATGCCACAAGTCGGATCTTGTTTCTTTCCTTTTTTTAAAGTTATTAGTTCAAATATTAATGTAGGGATATGGCATATATTGCTCCTCTTGATTGATGCCTTCCCAAAAACAGGAAGACGTGCTCGTATGAATTTTAAGAAAGTAGGGGTCCTGCAATGCCTTGCCAGAAGAGTTTTTCAGATACATAATTTAGATGCCCTCCAGGCAGGCTTTCAAGGCATTTTTGCCGGAGGGCAAGAAAAAATAACTATGACTGTTAAAAGTAAATGATTTTTGCTAATGCACAATTAATGGCAGAGAAAAGCACAGAAGAGAAAGATGTTGATAGAAACTTCTGATTAAGTGAGCACCCTACCTTGATGTGCATCTTTTTTGTTTTTTAATGATAATGATCAGTGGTGCAGAGAGCTAAAAGTTTTCCTGTCACGCGGATGCTGAGTCCAGGGTCATCTGAGGAGTATGTGAATGTGTGTGCTTGGGAGGTGACAGTTCCAGGAGGCACTGAGCAGGCAGTGTGTTATGTGCAATGAACAGTGACACACTTACTGTCACCTATGCAGGCAGCCTAGAATATATAGACTACAGAACATTTAACTTGATTACCCTACAGTATGTGTTCACTCTGGGCATGGGGATGCATTTGCACCGAATGGGTTTTCTGATGGCGGTTTTCCCACATTGGATTCCATAATTGACGAAGAGCTACTGCACTGTGTCAAGAGCACAATTATAATTGAATTAATGATATGGGAGAGTGTGAGACACACAAAATTAACATTTGAAGAGGCCTGGTTTAATTTTGTCTTTTACATATTTGTGTCTCCAATTATACTTTAATGAAAGAGAATATACCCGCTTAGTGGATTTCTTTCAACAAGCTTAGCTGAGCTCATCATTAGCTGCTCATTGTTGTTGGCACCCTTTCTGTGTTTTCTCTAATGTATTTTCATTTCTTTCTACTAGGGGATGGTTTAGACAACAGTGTAGCTTCACCTGGCACAGGTGACGATGATGATCCAGACAAGGACAAAAAACGTCAGAAGAAAAGAGGCATTTTCCCCAAAGTAGCAACAAATATCATGAGAGCATGGCTCTTCCAGCATCTCACAGTAAGTCAAGATGAAAGCAAAAAATAAGTTTTGTTGTTTTGCCTTCTCCTAGCACATTAGATGGGCTCATACAGATTTTTTAAAAATGAGGTGCCTATTTTCCCTTTCTTGAAATCTGATGGCTAACAGGGCAGTTGAGGTTTTTATCAATTCTTACCACCCAAAGAGCACCCTGTAGAAAGGAGGAGTTTTTATTTCCATAGGTCAGGAATGGACCTTATTCAAAATGATTTAGGGCTCTAAAAAGTCTATATAAGTAAATGTGTTGTTTATGCAAAAAGGTATGAGAGCAACTTCAGCTAATGCAACTGCTACCAAGGGAAACAGCTGTGAGAAGCTCATGAATCCATAAATGTTGCTGATTACACTCTTAACGAAAGCCATCTTCTTAGGAGGCAAAAAAAAAAAGCACCTTGCCACAAGTATGTCCAAGTGCCTGGTATCAGGGGTAGCTCTAATCGCTAAAGCAGCTTGCAACATGTCACGTGTTTATATGACAACCACAGAAGGGTTATAGGTGCTATAATGCCTTTGTTTCTAAGGTAGAGATCAAAGATTCTTTTTTAGCAGTTCAAGTCCATTATCTTACAAGCCGATCCTGTACACTTATGGGGAAAGATCAACAATGTGTAGCATTTTCCAAGTAACAGTTTATCTTCCTGTTTGCAATTGGTTTTATGTGTCATATATATATATACATATATATATATATATATATATATATATATATACATCCACACTATTGACTGAGACCCTCAAGGCCAAAAAATTACAATATATTTTTGCAGAGGAACTACATGCTCGCATTTTACTCTTCATTTGAAAATTCTGGGAAAATAGTAAAGATGTCAGAGGCTGTTTCTTGCTATAAGATTGTTTTCAGGCCATTCTATTTAGGCTGCAGCTTAAAAATAGAGTAGCACATTGAAAGCTGAAGGTCTTTGATTATCCAACTTGTGGGTTGCCATGCTGAATGACATTAGTTACAGTGTCATGAGTCCAGGACAAGGTTCCACGTTTATTTATGGTGGTGGCTGCTGAGCGACTCTTTCAGCAGGGCTCCAAAGGGCGAGGGGTGGGGCGGCAGCAGGGAGGGCAACATGATAGATTCACATTCCTAAATCGGCCATTTTGATGTAAGGACATTAGTAGCAAACTAAGGTGTATCGATCTGGCCGGTGGTGTCAGGATTAGCTGGGAGTACCAACGAGGCTGCCGTGGCAGTGGTTATTCTTGCCTTGCAGCTATGGCCATTTCAAAGGTCAGGGCCCTGCGCTGACTGGGCTCAGAGGAATTAGACCGAACATGCCGTCTCTGGGCTGATTACTTAACCAAAGACAAAATAATGAGTCCTAAGCAAATACTGACTAATTGAAAGGGCTGTAAATCCATTACATATTGGTCAGGGATAATCAGGAGTATTTAATCACTTTTATCTATTCAAGAGCACTGAAGCTGCAACAGCAAAGCCCTGAACCTTGCCATGTGGTTATTATTCTCATCATTATCAAAATTACTTCACAGCTGTTCTTTGCTACATCACCTCAGCTGGAGATTTACTAACCTGTAAAATGTTTTTAATTTGGAAGTCGAATGAGTGCGAGGGGAGGGGTTTCTCATTTTTAACTGAAGGTTTGTTTGGTTAGAGTAGCAAGTAAGAAAGGCAGGGTGGGGCGAGTAGATGGCAGGCAACTGGCTTCTCCCACCAGCTCACCTGTCTGATTTCCTCCCGCTGGCTCCCTGCGTGCTCAGCATTCCTTGGTTGAAAGTAAAGAGTTCAGCAATTACTTTTCAAGCAAACATCCCCATGTATTTTCAGCCCCTCAGTCAAAAAAAAACCCAACATCATAGAACGGCAGAATCTTAGAGAATGCAGCTGCTTTGTTTACAAACCAGGAAGCTCAGACCCACAAAGGGAAGTGATTGGCTCAAGGTCCAGCTGCGATCAGGCCCCAAGCCTTCCTTGACCCCAGCTCTGTGCCCTTTCTACACACTATGATGACTTTGCTAGAATCATGATCACCATGAGCAGTTGCATATCAACCTTACAACCTCTGCCATCAAAATGCTCAGCATCAAAGGGAGGAAATAGGAGAAGCAGAGTGCTGTTTGCTTTACTTATTTTTAAAAAGTTGCCTGCTCCCGTAACCTTTCCAAATAGAGAAGACTTACTCTACACTTCTCTCTTAAAGCCAACTCTCTCCTTCACCGCCCTGGTCTGTGCCTTGACTCTTCCTCCAAGTGTCCAGAGCCTATTGGACCTCCTGCTTGGCCAGCTGGTATCTTACCTCCCATATCCCTGTCGTCCTGGGTTGAACCCACTGTGCACCCTGACTGTAGGCGAGGAATTGTGCGGGACCATAGATTCCTGGGTGCTCCTTGTGGCTGTGCTGTTTACTCAGTACTATGTACTGTGTACCTTCTCCCCACCCCGAGGGTGCTTTCATCTAGATAAATATGCACGAGGCTTTGTGCAGAATTCTCTGTCCAGCTGAAAACTTTAATTAATGCCTGTCCTTACCGTGGGGAGAGAAGACACAAAGAACCTGAGCCGGAGAGTTGGGAAACTGACATTTTGAGTTCAGTTTTCCTGAGTCCTGGCTGAACCTCAGTCAAGTCCATTAAGTTCTCTGGACCTGCCATTTCTCCATTTTTCAAACGGATCTGCACGTTGCAGGCTGCTTTCCCGCACTCGTGTGTTGGTTACACTCAGAGCTGTCATCCTCTCCTCTCAGTACGCCGCTTCCTTTTTATTTTCCATTAAGGGCTTTCTTTTTCTCCTCCCCACAACCTTCTTTTACACCATGCCCCTTTATTACTTTCCCCACTGGCTTTGTCTGTCCATCTCCCTCTCTGCTCTTCTCCCCAGCCTTTCCTGCACCTCCCTTGTATGTAAGAAAATTC